>NC_135552.1:26177180-26362180 GCF_964340395.1 Glandiceps talaboti
ACACCTTCTTTAATTCAGAATCTTATAACCCATTGTAATATTGCCGAAGATTTACCAAACTGAGATAAATAAGATACCCTGTAACCTCCTACAAATGAGGATTTGTACTTGAGCTGACAATTTACCTAGGCCAAGGTGGTCTACTGGGTGGTATGTACCAATGATTAATTCAGTTTAACGCCATACAAAGTTTTATCATAATGATTAATGCATTCCCTTCAGAAAACCATTCAAACCAATCAAACTGATATTTACAAAAGTGCACACGAAATGCAAATACACTAATTGCAGCTCTAAAATATAGTAACTCACAAGAAGAGATTGATATATTATTGCGATTTTGTAACCAAACTTGGTCACCTTTACTAACACAAAGTAATAAAATAATTTACAGAAGCAGATTTGCTGATAAGTTAACAGAAAGTGATTATGTAATACAGAATATTTCAATTGAAATATGGTTCAAGAATAAATGACAACTGGTATGAAGCTACCATGATAAAATAATGGTTCAGTTACACAGACAAGGAATACCCAGTCATTGTCCTTGAGAGGTGGAGGCTTAAATGGAATGCAAAGCCTACTTTTTTCAAATTTCTTCTATGTACTTTAGACATATGCAATTTATCATGACGAAGTTGTTTGAGTGGATGGATTATGATCCTTGGTCTACTGGGTGGCATTTACAATTTCCCCATGCCTGTGGGTGGGAAGGGTGGGAAGGGTGGGAGTGGGCGTCTACGGGAAATTTTCCTAGGCTTAGGTGGTCTACGGGGTGGCAACTGTGGTGGCTTTGAATCGGAAGTTGAACGCATTTTGTTTTTGCTGTATATGATTTGCCAGCAAGAGTGAGTTTTATCTTTCGACTCGGTTCTGTCAAGCATCATATGAACATCATACTTCGTTAGATTGTCATTTTTACTCGTAACTATGATCTGCCCCTTCTGTAGTGTCTTATTTTCGTTAAGAGTTGAACACAACTGATGAATGTTAAACTGTGACATCTTTTCTTCCAAATACGCGGTCTCGTCATCTTTTAACTCGTCGATGAAGTCATTAATATTGCAGAAGACATTTATTTCTTTCAGTTCGTTATTATCCTTTACAGCTGTAGCAAGTTTCAATAACTCAGTATGAGGACAAACCAAATTTCCTTCTAATTCATAAATATCACAATTCAGAACAATTTTTCTCAGAGGGAGATTGTTTACCAGGCACTTTTCGACATCATTTATGACCAACTGAAAAGCATTGCTTGGAATGAATTGAAAGTCCATGTCTAACTCATGGACACGATGGCTAGGTTGTTTGAGCAGATTGAGAAACAAATCAAGAATGAAATACCTGAACCCTATAGGGTCATCATATTCCTCTGAGTCATATGAGAAATATTGTGATATAGATGAAGCTCTCATTGGAATTCCGTCGAACTGAGAGATAATATGCAAGGAAGGCGGTAAAGCACTTGCTAAGACAACATAAGCCTTGGATAAATGATCGTTGTTAAGAGACTTTAGAACCTCCAATGATTTGATTATCAGTGCAACTTCATGATCAACTACTAACAAATTGTTTAATAACACAGTGCTTTGGGAGAGGGTAGCTTGAAATTTGATAGTAACCTGATTCATAAAATCATCAATCTCCTCTCCAAGAAAGCCGACAAGAAATAAGGCTACTGTGAGGTATTTAGCTTCCGATACCAACTCTTTGCAAATTGCTACCCTGCAGTCCTTATCAATCTTTGCTATGTACCTGGCAGCTAAACTTTCTTGAACAGTTTTATGTGGAAATGATACGTTGGTTGTTGGTTTAAACTTGGATGATCCACAATCACACGTTATGAAACCCATATCAAAGATGGCCTCGTTTGTGTATTTAGACTGTAATTCTGTCATATCAAAATAGAGTTGATCTTGGTATAGACCTTTCCAGGCTATTTCCCCAATACTCTGCAAAGTATCCTCGATAGGCCTTGGCAATAAATTATCTTGTATGTTTATGGCAGCTTTATCACAGTATCTCCTAGCTACTGAGAAGTGAAGTTCCTTATATAATTCAGATTTAGTAGCTGGAAAATCAAGTTGATGATCTTCCCACACAATGCATAGATAGATGTTACATAATGGATTGCATGCCAGTTCCCATAGTTGTGATTCATCGCCAACTTTGTACAGAAACCTTCTATATTTTTCCTCTGGTATACCTACATACTTAAAGTATGATTTCATGCATTCTATTCCATCTTCCAAGGTAAACCCTTTATTGACAATACACGTGTCAAAGTGTTTCAGAATACTTAGTACAGTGTATGGACGAGATGTCACTACAATTGAAGTGTGGGGAGACTCTACTAATTTCATCACTTCAACGACAATCTTTGATGAAGCTTCATCTAAGCCATCGATGATGAAAAGAACTCTGCTTTGGTTATTCAATAGATGATTCCACAACTGTTCTTTGAATGTTTCATTTCTATACTCTACAGGAAGAAGTTGTTCAACAATTGTGTCTTTCACAGTCTTCTGCATATTGCGTGCTTCCAGCAGAATCAACCAATCAAACTTGTCTACTAGGTACGATTTCTTTGTTGCCCAATCAAAGGCTAGTTTTTGACATAATGTACTCTTTCCTGTACCAGGTTCTCCACGAATGAGAATTTTCTTAGGTTCCTGACACCTTTCATGGGGTTTGAATATTTCGTCCAAACTTACAGCGTCATGTGCCCATCTATAGGAAAAGGGTAACGTAATAAATTAACCATTTTCAGGTTTCTTATGCCATTTGTAATATATATATAATATTGACAAGATTGGGTGTGTGTGTGGGGGGGGGGGTCTACTATGTTGGTAATCGTATCACAGTTTAGTTAATGTATGTTTTATAGTACTTTTTCTTTTAATATTAGTATATGCATCTTGAAGCGTTCTACATACGAGTTTAAACGTTTCCCAGTTTCATATAAAATGTAGATTTGAACATATGATAGATAAACAACTAAATAAAATAACTTCGGATAATTCTCTGACAGGTAGACATACCTTGACTGGTGATTTTCTAGTCGTAAATTGGTGTAAATCTGCTCTAAGTTCAAAGGTTGGAAATAACCACACCATGGGACTGGATTCACACGTGATGACACTGTCTTGTAATGTTGAATTATTTCATTAGTCAAGACTTCGATGACGGCTAGAATAGGAACATGTAGAGTAAATCACAATGGGACGTACATGTACACACACACACACACACACACACACACACACACACACACATACATACATACATACATACATACATACATACATACATACATACACACACACATACACATACACATACACAAATACACATACATACATACATACATACATACATACATACATACATACATACATACATACATCGACTAATCGTGTTCTGATAGGAATTGACACTATCATTCTGAGCATCCCTAGATTATCTACCTGGATGTTTTTCTTTGTTCTTTTCTGCGTATCCAGGTGTCCATTGTTCCACCTGTTGTGCTAGATCTATCCTTCTTGCATGTTGAAGTATCTTCACTACAAACTGACGGTTGTCTTGGTTTAGTAGACCATTCTTAGTTAATGCTTCAAATAAATCATATGGATGATGCATTGCATCACGATCACGTCCTGGTATCACTGTGCACACGTGTTTTAACTTTTTTAAATCACCTATAACAGATACATACACAAATACACATGATAAGACATACTTGAAAGATATGGGATATTTCTAACAAACGTGTATGAAAAGTATACAAAAGTTTCATGTCAGGACAAGTTACTAAGAGGACGGTGTTTTCGAACAAAAAACAAACATCATCATCATCATCATCATCATCATCATCATCATCATCAACATCAACAACAACAACAACAACAACAACAACAACAACAACAACAACAACAACAGCATGGATAATGATGGTACCTTTGGTGAATGAATCAGATGAAAATAACCACACATTTAAATATCAACACGTGGAAAACACATGGCTAAAAGTCATGAATTTACATGTTGATTACATAATGCAATAAAGACACACTTACTGTCAGAGATTTCTTGTGAGATTTCATGAATAAACAGAATAAACTGATCCAAATTCACGTCTTTCTTCTCCAAGCTATCTTTGTTTTTAGATTTTCCATCTTGTTCACCATCTTCATTATTCATATTGGCTTGGCAGTCTGCTCCTTTAGCTTGGTTGACCCCCTCAATGGGCAGTTTGTTGTTATAGTAACTACTTTTATCATCCCGTTTTTTTAATGTACGTCTTTTCTGTTTACTATGTTTGTTGCCCATGACGACGTGTCGACTGTCATTGAAAGAAAAGAGATTTTTGTTAGCACATCTTATTGGTATTTCAATGTTACGTTCACTTTCGAGGTCGTATATAATAACACACCCACTTCTTTTTATGAGCAGAGGTTTTAATCTTAGAATTGTTCTCATATTCAATATTGATATGTTGATCCAAGAGACAGCAATACAATAATGAAAGTGAAAAAAAATTGTGTACACTACAATGGTGGAATCTTTGCTATAATCATGATAATAGCAGAAAATAAATATAAGTCAGAAGGGTCTATTAGGTTAATGGGCTGTCAATTAATTAATTGTTCATAATTCATGATATGCTGACGTCCAACACAATTCCAAAATTTCAAAAGTGTTAGGAAAGGGGGGGGGGGAGCTCTGAATGAAGGTTATATCTCGAGTCTTCAGCTGAAGTGAAAGCATTTTTGTGCACAATGGCAATGGCCACCACTGTACTACGGCCTTTCACGAACACAACCTCTGCAGCCTTTGTCGTTCTCTAGACAAAGAATGACCTCATTTCCTGCATCGTAAAGTTTAGAATGATCTGGCCGCCATGTTGGTATTCTGTACACGGTATGCATAAAACTATATACAAGTACTAATTATTGAACTCCTCAAACGTATCATTCCTGACAGACGAAACGTAGATTTCTACAACGTTTTAATAAGTGCCTTGAAATACCGCATAGAGTGTTATTTACACATTGAGTACAATGTTAGCCAGTTACACCCACCTGTCTACGCCTATTTTATCTTTGAAGAAGGTACACTTTTTATGTTTTTGCATTTTGGACGAAGACGGTTTGCATCGGTTGTTATATTGTATTATAGGGGTATGGTATCAAGGAATAATCCCGTTAAAAAAGAATCGATAGTGGGTCAGTCGCAACTTAACAATACATTCATGTGTTTAATATTGACATAAAAATACTAGTAACCGAACCCTAGCCTAGCCTCCAAGTTTAAAATATATAGAACTTACAACCTATGGAAGTAATCAACATGCTTACTATGCAAATTATTTATCAGTTTTTCTGTATCATATATTCCCCTTATTACACCTACCTGGGCTATATGATACATGAGCATACAACCAATGTCGTCTATCACAGGTGATCTCGCCCGCACTTTGTCAATTATGGGGCGTCCTCTTGCGATTCTTACCTGCTAAATGGCGTTCGATAACCGAATACGCAGTATGGCCGTTTAAGTGGTTCCCTGGGCCGGGCTGGTTGTTGTATGTAAATTATCTATTCTGTTTACAGCGTATACAAGAAGTGTGACCATTGACTTATACAGACATTGGATAAGTTGCATACGAACATTGGATATGTTGAATGCCAGAATACAAGCATTGCATAGGTTGATCGAATGCTAGAATACAAATATTGGATAGGTTGAATGCTAGAATACAAACAATGGATAAATTGGATGCTAGATGTTATGTTATGTTATGTTATGCTATGCTATGCTATGCTATGCTATGCTATGTTATGCTATGTTATGCTATTATGTTATGTTATGTTATTGTTTATGAATGCTAGAATACTAACATTGGATAGGTTGGTCAGGTAGACAAGTCAATTGTCTGTGATTTGGTCAAAGTCGACGTCGTGTTACTGGCCAATTCAAAATCGTGTATGGAAAAAAATGTCATTACACGTACATTGCTACTAATATAGAATACCTGTAATAAAACAGTGATAGTATATGACAACGTAACTAGGCCATAGATCAACAATATTCCACACATTTCAAAGTCATATTTCATCGAACAAACACAGCAAAATGTTTACAGTGAACATGGATTTTGCGTCAAATATTTAGGATAACGATAGTGAAACTCTCTTTATTGCAAAGGGAAGTCAGGCTGTCATATTTCATATCCAGAATATAATATCAAAATCATTTCATTACCAGAGAGAATTATAGGTGTATAACTTCTACACCTATAATTCTCTTTCTGGGATTATGTTTTTTGGGAGTTTATTGCTTGTGTTGTTTCTGTTGTTAATTTACTGTTTTCTTTCAATTGCCGGGGGGGGGGGTAGTTGCGCTATGCCAGACATATGGAACCAAATATATTTTGGTGTCAACGTTTGTAAATACTGAACGCTTCTATGAACGATGCAAAAATCGCTTCAGCAAATGGGTAAAATGAGAACAGGTAATAAAAGTCAACTGTTGGATACCAAAGTCAGTGAATAGCCTGGAATGTAATATGTACAATTAGTTGGTTTTTGAACAAAGTCACTAAGCTTGATTTAATAAAATGTTGAAATGTTGTATATCACTCAATTTTTTATTGAAAACATTTATTAATCAACATTTTACACTCACACTATGTACATTTTGTTAAGTTTGTTAAGTATGTAAACATAAACTTGTCAGTTTTATTGCGGTTTCAAATGATATACATCATGTGATTTAGTAGCAATAATGCGACGTCGTGTAAATTCAAAGCAATGTTCGTTTAATTTTGTCCATGTATAAGCTTACACTTCTCATGAAGTGGGCTCTCATGTTTTATACTGAAGGCGGGGAGTGTATTCAATGAAATAAACTACTCGCAAGAACACTCACACAGTACGAATAGTTTTCGCTACCTTCATTTTGTCCTCAGATCCCTGCTGCCGTAAATACTGTTCGTTCTCTTAGTGTTAAGCGGCGTGTGTATATTACAACTGTCATTATGTTAAGATATGAGAAAAGGCCATGGTTGTCAGCTGCAAATTGACTGATAAGTTATGACATTATGGTACAATGGTGGCAGTGGTGGGATGTGGTAGCAGTGAGACGTGGCACCGATGTCAGTGGAGTGATATTTGCTAAAATATATGCAACTTTAGATAATATAATGAGTCAATGTAAAATGTTACTCTTCCCTAATTCCATTTTCTAAAATTACATGGACATCTCCCGATAACTGAAATGTGACCCCTACTTCCCCTGGTCCTCCCCCTGTAATTACTGAAGGCTCTCTAAATGATAACGCTACATGAATTATATTGCACGAAGTGTTAGATAAGTGTGTCTCATGATTCGTTTATTTGTAATTGAATCAAATTCTTATTCAAGGCAAGATTTATACACATTGTATATCTGAGATTGTACGTACAAATGGTGTCACAAAACAAGTCAAAGTCAAAGTCATAGGCATAGATTTGATTTGTTATGGCGATCCTGCCTTTCACTTCCCCACTCACCAAAATTAATGAATTTACAAAGCACCTGAACACCTTTTGTAACTTTTCAGATATTTTCTATTACAGTGACACGTGCCGGCAATATAAGAGTGTAGTTTGTTCGCAAACGTTGGTGTGACATGGTAGGTACATGTTTCCGTTCTTCTTCATGTCTAAACGTATTATCGGCGTCTTGGATATTTAGATTTCGTCCAATTTTTGACAAGTACGCATTCGACTACATCAATTTGATAGAGAGCTCTTTCCAACAGTGCTTCATCGCTGACAAGACGTACAATGTAGTTTTTACTGATACATCTCTGAGTACACCGAGTTATAGATATCTCTCCCATTGTAGGTACCATACTGAAGACAGAATATCTAGTGAACTGATCTTTTATACATATATATATACCATTGATTGGTATTTTGGTTGATTAAACCTATGCATCTTGCTTTAGACATAGTCATTTGTCAGATACATTTCAATTTTTTGATAGTCAAAGGAAGCAAGAAAACTATTTTCTATTTTTTCAATTAAGGTTTATTTGCATAAACTAGGCCACTGGCCTTTAGTTACATTTCACAGCCTCATAAGCTTCATAGGTTCAAAGGTTACTTTACAAAAAAAAGAAATTTCATAAATAAGATCACTATTTTCTATGACAGCTACTGATGATGATTTTTGCGAACGATCTTAAAGTTGCTATTTTGTACTAGGACCATCCATTGATTGAATCGTAGTTCACAAGTGACTCTGTCGCATAATTTTGTATGTATCACGGAATTTACACGTCCTTAGTGATTGTAGGATCGTGAAAGAGATCATACATCCATCTACCCAGTAGAATGCAGTAGACAACCTTCTGGACCCCTTCGCTCAATTCACCCGCTATATATCGACGTCTATGTAGACGGCAGTGGTATACCATGTAGTCCCTTACCTCGATAAATGGCCATAAGTGTATCTTGTGCCGTTTGCTCAGATAAGGAACGTCACATCAAGTCTAGTTATTATGATCTGATTATGCATGCAAACTTAATTGGTCCATTTTAGACTATATATGATCGCTTTGAAAACAAATAAACCATAATATCACCAACTGCAAAAGAATTGCATTTTAAGTTTCTTTAAGAATGGTATACGTGTTGAGTAAGTACGAGCTGTGAATATTCATCGATTACTCCATACTTTCATTTCATCTGTATGTGTACATTATACATAAGTGCGCGCGCACGCGCGCACACACACACACACACACACACACACACACACTGGTCACCACGTATGCATGTACGCATATGCATGTGTATATATATTTATGTGTATGTATGTATGTATGTATGTATGTATGTATGTATGTATGTATGTATGTACACGTCTTTTAACTTTTTAAACTCATCTTTAACAGATACATACACAAATACACATGATAAAATATATGGAAATGATATATGGAAACTCTATGTATGAATATTGCATAAACAATATTTCTAAGAAGAGAATTCTCCTTACTAATGATATTTATTGGAAAACGTTATCTTCTAAATATAGTGAAAAAGAATTAATCAGACAAGAGTCTTTTGTGGGTGAATATGTCCACTTGCATATCAACATATGGAAAAGCCCACATAGCTGAAAGTCATGAAGTTCAATCATATAAAACAATAAAGACACACTTTAATACTGTCAGAGTATTCTTGTAAGATTTCATGAATAAACAGAGTAAAATGGTACAAATTCATGTCTTTATTTTCCAAGCCGTCTATACATACATACATACATACATACATACATACATACATACATACATACATACATACATACATACATACATACATACATACATACATATTTTTATTGCGTTTATTTTCTAAGCTTGTTCTTTAATTAATTTCACAGTTTAATTTTCTTGCACAGTCATAAACTGTCGCTTGTAGTTTACCCCCTGAAAAGTTTATTGTACCTGCTATCCGGAACAGTTATCCGGTAAAATGGTTTTATTACTGAGCAAAGGTTAGTTGTTTGCACAGATCGTGATACTGTAATATACTGTTGTATATTGTTTATCAGTATATTCCATTCCGAAATATTGGCAAACTTTCGAACGATACATTATTCCATTTTTTTCTGTCATCCATATTTCACACGTTCTCATATGATCTGAAACATCCCCAGTTCTAGTTTATTGCTGTTTGCCCGTCGTCATCGTCAACTTTGAATTTGACGCCATTCAGATTTCGGAATTATGGAAAACAAAATTCCCACACTCCACGGAAATTAACAATTATGTTGACAACACAGTTGCTTTATCAAACCACACAACTTACATGGAAGAACAACACAGTTGCTTTTAATGGTAATAACAATAAATTCGTTTAGAGATAACTACATATAACTACATATATGTCCTCAATTGATTGCCAGGGGGGGGGGGGGGTTGCATTGTGACGTAGTAGAACAAGTCGTCCAGTACGGCTCGTCCAAATGACGGTACTGAAACATTATTATAGATGAACATATTAAAAATCCTTCAATCAAAATTTCAAAAAAAAAAAAAAAAAAATTAAAGTAGGCCTCTATCCATGCTCTAATTTAGGAAATTCAATCTAAATCTAGAGGCCCTAATATAACTCTTTGACCTATCATTTGAAGCTTAATGTGTCAGTAAGCCATCCTTCGCCAAAAGAAATAATAGGGTTGCACGTCCAAATATCCATAGATTCGGGTTAAGTCACTATCTTTGAGTTGATTTCATGTGTTTCGGTGAATATGTCGATTAAAAGGTTTTCGTCACAGTGTCAGTACCAGCATCACGGTGACACGTAGGCACTGAATGATTAATAGCAAAATTCCAATCGTTTTTTTTCCATTTATTTTTCTTTATGGATGAATGCATTTTACAAGAAAGTAAACACCTTGACACGACTACCGGTCTCTCCAACTGTTTCTGGTGCAGTGTCGAGGATGTTTCGGAAGCAAATTTGGCACAGTTTGATTGGACGACTAAACTCACGTGGTCTAACTTATTTTCTATATCATAGTTCACGGTTCGCTTTCAAGTTAACTCGATTCGTATTTGTTCATTCATACAACAACTACGGTAGAGAAAGCGAAATGCAGCTAACTGGTTACCTACTTGCAATATGCCTGATGCTCGCCGTCAAAACATTCGGTGAAGAGACAGTGGAAGACAAAACGGTAAAACTTTTTTTTTTCGTTTACATCTCTGTTTTATTTGTTCTTTTATTCAATAGATATTTGAGAGTCTGCATTGGTTTTGAGTTATTGACTCCCTCGAATCGTTGAAGCGAATTCGTTCCTTGGGCCTAAAAGCATAAAAAGTACAACCGCGATATAGACATGCATCGTCGTCGTGAAAACAGCAAACCAAATGTTTCATTGTGTCAAAGCTATCGGAAACTATCCTCTTGTTTCAAAGAATGTGGATATGCAGAGCGGCGAAAGATACATGGATTTCTGACGACAGACTATGTTCATAGTGACCACAATTCATCATCCCATATTGTCTGCCTATTTGATTTTTTTACTTTTGCGCGGTACTATTACCGGTGTTGCTCTCAAGCAATGACACATTTCCCCCCTCTTTTATTTGCCATTTTCATATTTACCCAAAACAGTCAGAATAATTCTCATCACACACACACTGTGTAGTTTTATGGACAAGTTTTTTAGTCATAAGTCATAAAATTGAAAATTGGACGAATTTTCGACTTTGTACACTGAATCCATTTTAGGAAAATGGTAAAATCATATTCCTGGAAAATAATTTTACCGTAACCACTTCTGAAAACTGTTGTTGTTGTTGTTGTTGTTGTTGTTGTTGTTGTTGTTGTTGTTGTTTGACTCGGACTGACCTGCATATCAATATGCAATATCAATATTCTTTTTTAGGCCGTCCATGGTGAACGTGGGCTTTATCTTAACCACCAAATGCTGTTCATTGATACGTTTCTTGTCGACTTTTAACAACCACTGGTTTAACAAAAAAGTATTTTCCCCTCTGCATACATGCCTTGTATTTATAGTACTACATCCTTATTTGAATTTGATCGTAGTCTGAAAGAATTATCACTTTTAATCAATTTAGTTATAAGGGTTGACTGATGGGGTGGGGGTGGGGGTGGGGGAGGTCTGAGGCCTAACTTAAGTATTTAATATTTTTTCCCCAAACTAACTATTGACGTTGCCCCTTAGACAGTTTTATTGTTCGCATGATGATGTTCAAAGTTAGAGTTACTGTATCAAAACACCCGTTTTCACGCTTTTATTTAGGTCTTTAAAGTTGATGTCCGAATGGTATTTCTTTATTCCTAGGTCGTGAAAGAAGACGAACTGGATGCGTTGGATATAGGCATCGATCAGTATATACCAGAGCCGACAGACGGTAACACACTACAAATATATTCAGTTCGCCATACCTGGCTATACTATTAACTTTCAGATACATGTAATAGTCGCTGTCTACACGTGGATCGTCTTACCTGAATCTTGCGTTAAAAAGTCAATTTGTACTATTCAGGGATGTGTATATAAAGGACAGTAGCCGGCAAAAACAACCGTGTTCTTTAACATTTCTTTCCAGATACATAGAAAGTTGCTTTATCATTTCCATTTTCAATCTATATATAGCTTTCGTCGGGCAGATTTATCTGTCATTATCGGAGTCTTTGTGTAAAAGGGTGTAGTAACTTTATGACCCTCAGAAACGGGTATCATCTCGACATGGTAAAATAGCCTCAGAACACAGAGTTAGGATTACGTTGTGAGGGTGTGGACATGCATAATGAACACGTAAGATAATATCTTATAGTACTTGCTTTAGAATAAAACAACAAAAACTCTGTTGTACTTATCAACCTACTTTTCGAAATTTAACTTTAAAAAACAGCTTCATTCCTAACTATTAATATCTCGACCGATTTTTGTTCCGATGGTGTACACACACACACACACACACACACACACATACACACACACACACACACACTTACACGCACGCATGCATGCACATACACGCATACATGATACGCACATAGGGACACACATACACACGCACGCACGCACGCATACACGCACAAACACAAAGGTGAGCAAGTCAAAATAATAACAAAGTATATACATTTTACCAAGGGTAAACCACTTTAATTTGATACCGAATGTGAGGATAGTTAGTTTCTTTTGCCAAGTGTGTGTGGGATGGGATGGGATAGGGTGAGATGGGACGGGGTGGGGGTGGGGGTCTAAAAAGCTAAAGCCGACGTACTTTATGTTTTATCTACAGGTAGTGAGTGCTATACGATATCAAACGGTATTGATTATCGAGGTACGCAATCTAGAACCCAAAGAGGTTACACTTGTCAGAAGTGGACATCCCAGTCACCTCACCAGCATACAATAACACCCGACAAGTACGGTTTTGCTGGGCTAGGAGATCACAATTACTGCCGCAATCCAAATGGTGCTGAACGTCCATGGTGTTACACAACATCCTCGTCTGTAGCCTGGGAGTATTGTAATGTGGGAGCCAGGAGACCCTCCTGTCCAAACGGTAAGAATTGAAAATCGTTTTGATGTTGCTGTTATTTTTGTTTGTTGTCAATGCTACTATGTTGTCACTGTCTTGTTGTGGTGTTTTTACTATCAAATACAAAGGACTGCCGTCACAGCAATCTGCTAATACTGAGTCTTACCTGTTTTAGTCAAACTGTTAAATGAATTGTGTGTACACGCTTCTCAGATTGAAGGAAATAAATGCACATTTCTATCCAACTGTCATGACAAGAAAAATATTGAATTGATGAATAGATCATTTCACCACTAATGTTTTTTTTTCTTCTGTTATGAACAGAGAAAAAGGGCTCGGGATTTGTATACACTCGATGGGGCAACAGTTACTGGAACTACACAGTTGGTGTACAGCGGTGAGTGTTCTAGATATTTAAAATTATGTTTGACTTTCAAATAATACACGATAACATAACCACCACCAACCTCTCCATCAATACTATTACGTCAAACCTCCTGTGTATTGAGATTGGAAGACCTATGCTTGGGGATCTGTACTTGTCTCATACGGACCGCCCCCCCCCCCTCCCGAAGCCATGGGTGTTTTGTCAAGTTTTAGGCTATTTATACATAGGGCTTAAATTTTCTTTTAAAAAACGTTCACGGCTCAATTACAGTATAAGGTCCTATGGTTGTATCGTTGGTAAGTTTCTTTTTCATACTAAGAGTATTATTAGGCTGTGCATAGTCCTATACGAGTTACGACCATCTCCAAAACAATGTATGATTACTCTAGCACAGAATTCCGTTCTCACCACCAATAGCAATAGTTTATTCTATTGGAGCATTGATATAAATGTGATGACGTTATCACGTCCTTACTTCACTTAAACTGCAGTTTAAGTTTGTAGTAAACCGAAAGAAGTAACCAATTACAACCACCTGTCACTACTGACATTTCTTCCCCAGCAGCAGATTTAGCTAGACTTTCGATATAATCTGTCCTTTTGACTGTACGTTAGCATGAGATCATAGAGAACCACTACACGTATACTGTCATGAATATGTTGTATGTTGCCTTTTTAGGCAAATGTTTCACAGCTTTGCAAGACAGTGGCATTGCCATCTACGGTTAGCATATTAATCTTTACACACACACACACACACACGCGCGCGCGCGCACGCAGACAGACAGACAGACAGACAGACAGACAGACAGACAGACAGACAGACAGACACAGACATACACATATGTAGGGTTGAAATATGAAAGAAAATTTTTAATAACAGTATGAAAGTAAAAGGTTGCATTTTTGGTGTATCTGATTGTTGGTTGATTGACTACTAAGTGCCTCTCACTCACTCGTCATAAGGTTGGTGGGGTCCTAGGGGGTCCCCGCCCTTAGAAGCTCTGGCGGTTTTTAAGGCAATTTTTAGCTTATTCATGGCCTTTTAGGTGATGATTTCACAGCTTCGAAAAACTAAAGTTAGTGCAAGTTTTAACAAGTGTTTACATGGCATGACATGTGCAGTAACTAGTGTTGGGTGTCATAGAGTTGAACGGTATAAGTATGGATAGTTCTAACGTTGCACTCTAGCACCCACGTCACTCCCATACTTGGGTGTTTTGTTTTATTTCTGTGCGGAGAAAAAGTTACTATCAAAACGACCCCTATTACAAGTTGCCATATTTGGTAGCTGTATTATTCCATTCCTGAAGAAAGCACTTCTTTTGTATATTCAGGAGCAATGTCTGGTAAGCACTACACTCTTAAAGGAGATGGTGGTAATTATCTGTGTCTTCCTAAAACACCAAAATACGACAGCAGCACTGTAGTGTCTGGCCATCAAAGTGATCGTGCACGCCTTTACCCGGTGGAATATAGGCAATCATCTGGACCCCTTCGCTCAAGTATCTATCACGATGTCCCCTGTGCCGTGTGTCTCCAGGAGTACCGTAACAATCATATTATGTATCCTGCGCGTGATGATTGTCCTCCCAGTTGGACAAGAGAGTATTATGGGTATTTGATGTCAGCGGCCTACAGTCACTATTCAACCGAGTACGTCTGTGTTGATAGAGCTGGTGCAAGGCTGGCAGGCACATCAAGCGGTGTCTCGATAGCTTTGTTATACCCAGTTGAAAGTATTTGTGTAAGCGGCAGTGGTATACCATGTAGTCCTTACGTCAGTGGTTACGAGTTAACTTGTGCCGTTTGCTCCAAATAAGGAATGTCACATAAAGTTCAGTATTTTTATCTCGTTAATAGTGAAAATTTAGTCACTCTACAGATACTGGATACATAGTTGTTTTGAAAGCAATAAATCATAATGTAACTAAGTTCAAAATGAATTATGCACCTGAGTTTCTTTATGTGAGTCAAGTGTGGACAAGATAAGAATTATACTTTTCATTGAATACCCAATACCTATTGCATGACCTGTTCAAGATGATACCACATTTTAATTTCTAAATGAATGAATGAATGAACGGAAGATGAATGAATGAATGAATGAATGAATGAATGCATGCATGGATAAATGAAAGGAAGGAAGGAACAGAAGAATGAATGAATAAATGAATGAATGAATGAATGAATGAATGAATGAATGAATGAATGAATGAATCGATCAAAAACCCAACCAACCAACCAACCAATCAATCAATCTGTCTCTATTGAAATGGCTGATGAAAGATCGATTTGGCTGCCTGCGGAGACCGCATTTCCCAGATTTTCCAGACGAACAAGAGATATCTGCATGTCTGCCTGTGTCTTTTATGTGCATTTATGTGTCATTGCTTTAAAAAGAAATGTCAATTGAAGACTGAAGACTGAATAAAACTTAAACATTCCCTGCTATGAATGTAACATTTCAGCGAGTATGTACACTTCGTCAACGTTATGTTCAATAAAAACTTAAATTATATTACAGTAACTTTTATTCTTCTAGTATAGACTGGTTGTCAAATCGGTAGATCAGAAAATAGAAGAACCTTTAGTTTGTTTGTGAAAAGAAGACAGTCAATCTAATACTAATACTTTATCCACACATATGTATGTCTAGTTAGCCTCGAGTCTGTTAAAAACACAGCCCTTTGTAATAGTTACCCTTGGAACTGAAACGAGGCTGTCCTATTGAAACGAGCTAGAGGCTGTCCTATAGATACGAGGCTGTCCTATAAAGACGAGGGTGTCCTATAGAGACGAGGCTGTGCTATTGTAACGAGGCTGTCTTATAGAAACGAGGGTCTGATATTGAAACGAGGCTGTCTTATAAAAACGAGGGTGTGATATTGAAACGAGGCTGTCTTATAGAAACGAGGGTGTGATATTGAAACGAGGCTGTCTTATAGAAACGAGGCTATCCTATTGAAGACTTTTTTGCCAAAGAGAAAAGACGAATACAAATGTAATAGGATTGCACAACATTGTACAAGGTGAACTTTGATGTCATGAATATAACATCTTGAAAACTTTTGATTAAAAAAGAGACATTTTGTATTACGTTTAAGTATACTACACAATGTAGATGTATTCGTTTATATGATTGTTTTGCAGAAGTGGTGTAAGCTTAATTCAAGAATGCAAGAAATATGAATGTTATCGGTACTTCGAAATATTTGGGTTCAAATACATATTTTATGTTCACTGAAAATATTAATTGTGTCATTAAGAAAATAAGGCAGCGTATGTTCCTATCAAGATAATTCCGGGAGAGAAAAGCGGTCATGTTTCGTGGTACATTAAAAGTCTTGCATTTAAAAAACAACCTCCATTCTGATGTCCAGTTTCGATCAATGCCAATGTATGGATTTCATTTTTCTTGCATATATTGAAGATTTCGACAGAAGGACTCGGAAAATCCCTTGAAAAAAGGTTGAAGTACAGAATTTGCTAGATTCTATGAAATTAAGTTTCACATTTTGGTATTGAAGCCAAGATTTCGCATTCTCTGCTCGTGACATGATGAATAACATGACACTACCAGATCACTCTGGTTTAAAAAAAAATAAACTCACTAAAAGGTTAAAAATGTATAGGAAGGAAGCTATGGTATAACATTTGGTAGTATTTGGCATTGTGTTTAGCTACATATAACCAAGTATTTTAGTCATGCTTTTCTAATTGCATAGTAGTGATCCTTTGATCATTTTGTTGTTGGACTTCATTTTCATTGCGGATAGTATCTGATAACCTACGCCCTCTACGGTTCTCATAAATTGTTTCCTATAAATGAAACAACACATCATCTGTATCTTATGGACCCATGATGTCAGTACGAGGTCATATATAAATTATACCCATGAATTATGATACAGGTATTATCATACAGGTTGTCAAAAATGTCCATTATTTGTAATAAACACTTTATGCGTGTATTTAATGGTTGGAAATGAGAGATGGGTAACGATACAAGTACAACATTTCATTGTCAGAGGTTGTCTTTGGTCAAAAATATGTTAGTCTCTTAGATAGATACATGTAATAATAAACAACTCAACAACTAAAAGTTATCGTTTTGGACGGCCTCAAACTTATCTATCGCACATCACATAATAAGCTTGGCTTTGAATCTGTTGTCATGTTAAAACTGCACTACTTGTAACTGGAGTATCATATTCGAACAAACAACCATGAACATTAATAATTAGACATTGCACATATTTATCAGTGTTCGATATTATCCATAAGTAGTACACAAACAGGTTGAAATCATGATCGTCGTTGAGGGCGCTGATTTTTGGGTAAGGACCCAAATTCATTTTGATTTGATTTATCGCGTATACCCACAGGTAATGTAATACTGTTCAGGGTGTATTTCGATCAAGTTATTGTATCTAACAAAACATTTTTAAAAAAGCGTTCCAGGTGCAGCTTTCATAAACTCCGAGTTATACATGATGTAATTTCTGACACGATATTTCATACTATTTATTTTAGACAAATTATTACTCATTATTACTCTTAATGTATATATCATCTCTTGTTATGGAAAATCTTATATTGTTATGACAATGTAATCCTTAAAATCTGACATTTGATAAGGCGATGTTTGAGTCTGGACTTTTAGGCCCATACTTTGCATTGTGATTGATCCACTTACTGTAGGACTACATTATATTGTTATAGGGTGTACGTATAGGATAAAGAATATTGATATATTTAAGAAAATTGCCTTTGGTTCTTGGACCCTAGTAAGACACAATAGATGTCATAAAATGGAAATTGTTTTGATTGTTCAGACATGTGTTCGTACCTTGTTTATTAAGACACATTCGTTCAGCGGTACAATATTCGACAATACTACGTTGTAGGGTTCTGTTAAATATACTAGTAATTCTTTCTCTAGATAGTCGCATGCAAATCATGACAACGAGAGAAATTACTTACACCATCCTTACGTATAAGGCAGTGATCATGAAGGCAATGCAGTAGAAGGCAGTGAAGATGACGCAATGTTCGATCAAGAACACGCTAATAAATGTATCAAAATTTGGTTTCTTATGTTTTAAATGTATTGCAGCAACGACCTTTATTGAGCGGAATGGTGTGCACAACATATTCCTGAGTTGTGAACACTATTAAATTATTTAATTAATAAAACATATTTAAATGAAAGTATATCAAACGTCAAAATCGTTCAATCAATCTGCCTATAAAGGTAATGTATCTCTCTCTCCACGCCCATGTTATCAAATGAAAGATTTCATCGTTAGATTTTGTCCTGAATCTTCATCGTGAAGGTTAGGTTAATCAACTAAGGTTGGTCTATACCATCAAGTAATGTTAACTTTTAAAAGTTAGAATACAAAGCAAATCTAACGAGAAACATTAGGTTTGTATCTTTGTTAAGAAGTTTTATAACTGTAAAATTGTGTTAGGATTGAACAAAAACAATTCATTTTGCCATTGGATTATGGCGACTATTTGTTACCAATTTGGTGACAGGTCTTTTTTTGTGGTCAAGATGCGTCACTGTAAGTCCTATACAGTGTTTGTATTGATAAGGTATAGCATATCTAATCATGCACTACATTCAGCTGGCATGTTCTCGACCACGTCATTGATGATAAGAAGGGGATATGAAGGGGAATAATTTTTTCAAATATATCAGATAAATACTCGAAGGGACAGACCAACATTTTCCCCGTCACACCGCGTTCTTCCCGTTGTGTTATACTCCATATGTAAGATTCCCATAGCTGGTAAACAAGGTGCAATTGGCAGAAAATGGTCACGTGAGTAGCACAACTATATCCACTCACCGTATGGTGACTAGGGAATTTAAACCTTCATTGAATGATTTCTTACGAAACATACATTTGTCTGACGTCCTCCACACATAAGCAAGAATGATTCACATCTTTGTATTACTGAGTGCCGTTTTCTTGATGTCCACCAACGTGGAAGGTGACAACAGTGAGAGAGAAGTAGGCTCTAGTAAGTTATCATACAGAAATCTTTCCTTAGTTAAAGTTTTAGAAACGATATAAAATTCTTCACAATACATTTAAGAGCACCAAAATCATATTTCCCATTTGACTGTGTTGATTGGATGTCAAAAATTAGCCTTTCAAATTGATTATCCTGCTCTGCTTCTTTCCGCTCCAGAATCCACTGTTCTCGCTGGAGTTGTATTTACAAGATGGGGACACAATGAATGTCCTCTGGACACGAAGTTAGTGTATACTGGTAAGTGTGGACAGAAAAATATTGATTTGTTGCAAGATTAGAGCTGATTACCTTTGTCTGATAAATACCAAAAGTTGGATGTATAACGAGTGATTATTAGCAATTTTAAAAAACTAGTTATGGTTAAATTAGTGAGTGACCAGGGACGTCCTTTGGACTGGTTTCAACCTAAGGGCAGTTATTGTTTGTGTAGTTGCTTACTAGTATAGGGTTTGGTTATTGAGAGGTTAACCAATGTGCAAAATGTGTGAGTGTGTGTGTGTGTGTGTGTGTGTGTGTGTGTGTGTGTGTGTGTGTGTGTGTGTGTGTGTGTGTGTGTGAATGAATGAATGAATGAATGAATGAATGAATGAATGAATAAATGAATGAATGGGTGTGATTGATTGATTGAGTGATTGATTGATTGATTGATTGATTGATTGAGTGATTGATTGATTGATTGATTGATTGATTGATCAATTGATTGATTTATCGGGTGAGAGAGAGTGAGTGAGTGAGTGAGTGAGTCAGTAAGCTAGCGAGCGAGAGATCGCGTGTTTTCCGATGTATCGAAAGCTGTGCTACAAAAAGATAATCAAATTTTTCGTTATCTAATCTGATGTGTGTATAATTGACAGTAACATTGAATTGTTTTCGGAGTCAGATGCAATGTATCACTTTCAGTGTGGGTAATTTGTCTTGTTGTTATAGTCATATTATTTATGTCCTTGCGGAAGATGAAGAGCCATCCATTGGTTATAATTATAATTGACTTCCTATAACAACTTCATAATTGTAAATTAAGTTTTAAAGTGTGTGATTTCAATTCTAGGTGTTATGGGCAGCAAATATTTTAGCCAAGTTGGAAATGGTGGAAACTATCTATGTCTACCTGTAGTACCAGATTACGATGAGGCTGAGGTTGTATCTGGTGTCCAAACGGACCGTGCGTATATTTACCACACTGAATATCTTGGAAGTACTGGTCCCTTTTCGGATATGCGATACCACGATGGTATATGCGCTGTTTGCTTAGATGACTACCATAATAATGTCATTTTGTACCCATCAAGAAGAGACTGTCCAGCTGGATGGGACGTTGAGTATTATGGGTTCCTGATGGCGGCGAGGACTGATTACCAAACAACTGAACACATCTGTGTTGATGTCGAGGGCAGAGCAATGCTGGGTACCGGTGCTTCTGTTGCCGGAGGACGAATGTATCCTGTAGAGGCACGCTGTCCAACTGGCAGTGGCATACCATGTGGTCCATACGTCGACGGATATGAATTAACATGTGCTATGTGCGCTATTTAACCAACCTCCAACCTCCTTGTTAATCACTATATACATACTTACATGTATCTAATTGATAGTACATATGAACGGTGTTTGTCAAAAATTATGTAATTTTGAAAATAAATGTCCTGAACATACAAAACCGTTACTTGCTGGTTGTTTTGTTCATCAGGTATATGACATGAGTGTATGTGATGAGAAATGACCTCAACTAAAAGTGTTTGGATAAGCTAGTGTGCGTTTTTTGAAAGCCGTGGGTACGTTGGTTTAATAATTGGTGTAGGTTTCCAGATAAAGTCCATGATACTTGCTGCAATCGATTCAATATATGACCAGGGGTAAATTAAATGCCTCCTGGAAGGGCAAAACCATAGATTTTTGTTCCTACACACATTATTGGAATGCAAAATTCTTAGCTCTAGCTACTATACATGACGTACCCCTTAATTGGAAAATCAATTAATAGTATGTGGAACTATATGAACTTTGAAGCTTGCATAAATAAGACTTTGCCTAATTATTGAAAATCATTAATTATGCAAATGAACCTTTAATATTATAAGCTACAAATCATTAATTGTGTAAATATCTCATTAAAACTAAAAACTATGCCAACTTGTTTTTATAGGATATGTGTAATTTGTTAATGTTTATTTATGTACCATATGTTGCGGAATTTGATATGGGCATTCTTTAGATATATCTTCATTACTGATAATCGTTAATTATGCAAATTACTCATTAAAGCTACACGCTACTTCAGCGAATTTTATAGGACATATGCACTTTGGTATGGATGTACCAAATGATATGTACCAAATTATACTGAATTTGAAGTATGCATTCTTAAGAAATAGCCTAATTATTAAAATCCTATCAATTATGCAAATGACTAATTGATATTACCAAAATCTAATCAGTTCTTGTCAGTACCATATAGAAGATGTGTAGCAAGTTTCATTAGCATCGGTATTGTAGATTTTGAAATGTTGTGCTCACAGACGCGCGATCACACACACACACATATACACTCTAACACATACATACATACATACATACATATATACATACATACATACATACATACACACACACAGACGGAGAGACAAAAACCTATTGTAATGGTTACCATGCTTATAACAACCATGCATATTTTGAATTCATTATCTTATATAAAACATTCAACATACAATACTTGGTTGCACAAAAGTGTTACATTTGCCATTAAGTTCTGTAAATAATCCATTATCATTATTGTACAGAACATATTTTGCTGTGAATCACTAATAACATAGAATGGGCAAATTGTGTACTTAAGTTGTTGTTTTTTCTTTTTTAATTCTGCAAAAATTACGAACAACGTATAGAAATTGATCATTTGGAATTATGAAAAGATGTGACCACTCAGGGACCATCTTAAGATCTTATCTATATAAGACCTAAGAGTACGAAAAATATTGGGAAGTAATATGTAACTAATACTAACACAATGACTCTGGTAGTTTGAGTTATAATCTTGCACCCATTATCAAATTCGATAATGGGTCTAAGAGTTATTTCATTTTCTTAAATGATTTAGGACTCAAAACAAAAATAGTGAAATATATCAATTTTTTATTTGATCTGACTGAAATTCTTTCAATACGAACACATGGCACATGTCAGTTCATAGCCATCAACGTATGGGCCACATGGAATAGAGCTGCCGGTGGGACAACGGCCTTCTACGGGATATAGTAGTGCGCCAAGCACATTATCTCCTGTACCTGGTATTGCTCTGCCTTCGACATCAACGCAGACATGTTCTGCTGTTTGGTGAGTATTTCTCTCGCTCATCAGAAACCCATAGTATTCCACGTTCCATCCAGCTGGACAGTCATTCCTAGCTGGGTACATGAGTATATTGTTATGAAAGTCATCTAAACAAACTGCACATGAGACGTCGAAATATCTCTTATCAGCAAAGGGACCCGTACTGCCGTAGTATTGAGTGTGGTAAACATATGCACGGTCAGTTTGGGCGCCTGATACAACTTCACTTTCATCGTAGTCAGGTACGAGAGGTAAACATAAGCAGTTGCCACCATTTCCCACTTGGTTGTAATATTTATTGACCATAACACCTATATATAAATAACAGAAATTTATTTTAAAATCGATTTTATGTTACTCAAGCTGTAATAAAATGAATATGATTAAGAGTAAATTTACATTTTACCACTTGACGAGTTTATACTGCCACACCTGAGGACAGCGTTTATTCTTTTCAAATTTGAAAAGTATAATCGTTTATATGTAAATGTCGTATTATTCTACATGGTTTTAGAATACGTTATCATATAATTAATCAGCTATACCAAAATATCTACCAAAGTTTCAATATCACTCTTGCAAATCAATGGAACAGTAAAATGTTTTAGCAGAAAGCTTACCATTATAAACCAACTTTGTATTCACCGGACAGCCATTATGGCCCCATCTGGTAAATGTAACACCACGGTGAAGAGAAGACTCTGATATCACCGAGAAAAGAAATTTCTGTGATTAATGTCTTTATAAATCAATATTGTATCTGTCACCCACTCGCTAGTCTCTCATATCACTTTCATCATGTTTTGAAGCTAATATATTACCTGGTATTTCAAGACCAGGATCAGAATCTTTCAAAATGACTCTAAGCTTTAAAATGCGAATCTCACAGACACACACAGACAGACAGACAGACGGACAGACAGACAAACATAACAGGAATACACACATATATGAGTGTACGTGTATGCATGCATGTGTGTGCGCGCGCGTGTTGGTATATATATATATATATATATATATATATATATATATATATATATATATATATATATATATATATATATATAGACAATATAAGTGACTCGATGGATAGATAGTGAAAGTTCGAAGTCGTCCTTACTTCCAATCCCAAGTTGAAATCTTGATAGCGACGTTTCGGTGTGTCTAGCACACCTTTATCAAACTACAGTACAAGGATGACTAATAAAATAAAACCAACAGCGCTCATACGAACGACGATATATATATATATATGTATATATATATATATATATATATATATATATATATATATATATATATATATATATATATATATATATGTATATATATATATATATATAACGCGGTGAGTATCAATCTGCTAAGACAGTGCTCTATACCGCAGTGGCAGAGCGTAATAGTTTTAATAACAAAACTATATATATATATATATATATATATATATATATATATATATATATATATATATATATATATATATATATATATATATATATATATATATATATATATATATATATATATATATATATATATATATAACTCGGTGAGTATCAATCTGCTATAAGACAGTGCTCTATACCGCAGTGGCAGAGCGTAATAGTTTTGGTAGTACTGGAACTCTTTCTTGGGTGTAACTCGGAGTTTCACGCATATTGCGATCATCAGACATCAGAGTGTCTGATGATCGCAATATGCGTGAAACTCCGAGTTACACCCAAGAAAGAGTTCCAGTACTACCAAAACTATATATATATATATATATATATATATATATATATATATATATATATATATATATATATATATATATATATATATATATATATATATATATATATATATATATATATATATATATATATATATATATATATAGTTTTGGTAGTTCTGGAACTCTTTCTTGGTTGTAACTCAGAGTTTCACGCATGGTGCGATCATCAGATTGTCTGCTGATCGCACCATGCGTGAAACTCCGAGTTACAACCAAGAACTACCAAAACTATTGCGCTCTGCCACTGCGGTATAGAGCACTGTCTTAGCAGATTGATACTCACCGAGTTATATATATATATATATATATATATATATATATATATATATATATATATATATATATATATATATATACGAACATGTACACGAACACAGACACACAATATAACAAAGTTAAATCCGATGGAAGACTAAACTTCTTACCAGATCCATGTTTTTCATCACCTCTAACATCTGTGAAGAGGAATAAAACGCCACAGAACAATGTAATTATACGAGTCATGCTTTGTTTTCAATGTTCAGTTGATTTTGTAAAGTCAGAAGTGAATGAAACTTAAGAAGTGGTTGTTTATGCACCATGACAAGATATCTTATTCACGTGACACAGTTCAACCAATTGTATCTTGCAAATATTCTGTGGGAATCAAGCATATGAAAAGGGATGAACTATACGAAGGGGAAAATTTTGGACAGTACCTTTCATCATGAAAATATCGCAGTGTATCTATTTATATACTTCCTATCTCTGATAATAGCTTCATGGCCGAGAACATGGCAGCTGGAATAAACAAGAACAGGCAGAGATGTGTTATCAATGTGAATGATAGATATATGTTAATTTGTTGAACTGAATGGTGAGTTTAATTGTGTGACCCCTTTAGACCATAGAAATATAGTTTCAGGATAAAATTGGAACGAATTCGGTGTTTAAGAGTCTATGACAGTTTATTGGGAACTCATTGTTGTAATTGTGTGACCCTTTTAGACCATAGAAATATTGTTTCAGGATAAAATTGGAACAAATTTGATATTTGTGAGTCTATATTGGGGAATCCAGTGTTGTAATTGTCTGACCATATTCATCAAACAACGAATAAATCAAGCAAAGCTAGAAATGGTACAGTACAAGTGTCTGACCATTCAAGCTTTGATGTGATGCCACGCTGATGCATTTTGGGAATTCGTGTTTGACTTTAGATGTCCTTCCATCTATAGCATGGGAATTCGTGTTTAACTTTAGATGTCCTTCCATCTATAGCATGGGAATTCGTGTTTGACTTTAGATGTCCTTCCATCTATAGCATGGGAATTCGTGTTTGACTTTAGATGTCCTTCCATCTATAGCATGGGAATTCGTGTTTGACTTTAGATGTCCTTCCATCTATAGCATGGGAATTCGTCAAATGACCAATTTTTGAGTGATTTCAGTCTGCACTTGCTGAATTTACTGAAAAGTCGTAAAATTCGAACGAATAAACACTTTACATGTCAATTAGAGGAGTGGTCTATTTCATCTATTAGTATAGTAATGATTCGTGATTAATAGGGGGTGCTGAGTTTTGGGTGCGGACTGAAAATCAATTTGATTGGGTATATTGTACCTTTCTATGTGTACTGCTACATAACTTTGTTTACCGACTGGAGATTCAATACATAATATTACGAGAAAATCATTATACGTAGCAAAACTCTTTTAAAAAATGTTCCTAGTTGCTTGTTTTAACAACTGTCTGCTGGTTCCTCATACCCAAAAATTGCGTCAATTTCATCCACCGTGTCCGATACAGACATGGTTGCAGCTGGATGTCTAACTAACCTGTCAGAAAGATAAACAAATAAAGCGATAAATCGTGTCATCTATTTCGTAGAAAAATCCCATATCTGGTTCTAACTACTAATGCCTTCGTAGAAAAACTTATCTTATTTGCATTGCCATCTTTAATTGATAACATAACTTTATCAGTTTAAACTCAGTCAGCATGTGCAACAACAGTTACATTTCCATTACTAAATATGGTAACGTCACGCCATTGGTCAATATGTATCACATGATTGCATCGAGTGATTGCTGTATTTGTGTTTAACGACTATCATGGCTGGTCGCAACCCATTTGCAATAAACTCGATCTTCAAGTATGGCGTACACAAAAATCACCGTGTTCCTTTTTCTGGTATTGGTCACTCAGAGCACAGCATTCAACTATGATTCTCACGATGAACCAGGGTTTGGTAAGAATTCATGGGTCATAAATGTGTTATGATTTATATAAATATATGGAAAGTGTTATTAACTTTCATGTTATGATTTGAATTAACCAAAAATGCAACACTTTTGATACATTCTCCGTTTCTCGACAGATTATATATTCGCAACTAATATTACTGGTGTGCTTTTTACAAGATGGGGTCATAACGGATGTCCAATTGGTACACAACAAGTCTACAACGGTGAATATAAAAAAAACCTTTATTTTTTCACCACTGATATCTCAATAATATCTGCTATACACAAACACGTTTAGGGAGCCTTCATTAATAACAGGGGGGGGGGGGCAAGGGAATTAGAGAGGGGTCAGATTTTACTAACCGGTCCGTGGAGAGAGCCATATTTTAGAAAATGTGGAGGTCACATTTTACTTTGACTTATTGCATTATCTAATTTGCATTATTTTGTGATTTTTGGCATCTCACCACTGCCACATCCCGCCATTGTTACCATGTTGTACTTTAACATCAGAGAACATATCAGGCGAATTGCTGCTGACAACCATGCAGTGAATCAGTTGTTAATTGTGGTGTAAGAAGAGGAGTGAGTCTCACAGAAGTGAAGGGGAAACAGTGTTGTAGGATATTGGGGATAATGTTGTGGAGCAGGCCTACTGTTAACCTCGGTCTAGACAACATTGGCGGGGTGCCCATCTAGTCTTGTGAGTTCTAGCCTTCAGTTCTGCCAATTTGATCCAAACAAGGGAACTAAACAGTGACCTCAAACAAATTCGCTGTGGTTGTAATAACATAACACACGTGGGGGACAACCAAAGCCCTTAGCATTATCATTGAGATGGCAGCGGTGGGATATAGGCCATATCATTGATTCTGAGACTTGCGTATCCTTTCACGTCTGACAGCATTTTAACCCATGTTTCTTGAAATACATGGGGAGGGAGTGATTTAAATATTGGAGAAAGGAAATTGAGGAAGGACCATATGTAGAGAACGGAATTGGGATGAGTTGCATTTTACTCAACAGACCGGACTTGCTTCCCCTCTCCTTGCAATCACTGAAGTTTCCCTTAAAAGCGTTTAAAGACTGCAGGTAGAGTTCCGCAACTTGGTAACCCTTAGGGTGTTTGATAACGACTTTTGGGTGTGTGGCTACCTGAATCATTTGAAATGTTCTCAAGACAAGCGGAAGATACGAGGGCTAGGTGGTACGATGAGCTATCGATGTATCTCAACAGTGCAGTAAACGGGCTTAGCCTAGTAGATTAAAAAAAATTAAGTGCGCCTCGGAAATACAAATGTTAAGAAATCTCCAACCATTTTAAGTTAAATTCAAGAAAAAATATAGCATTCTCGCAACCAGAACATATTTTTTTCCGCTGATAGGCTAGTGCTTTACAACGATGAAATATAAGGGTCACTGTATAAACGTTTGAAATAGAGGGCGAAATGAGACGAAAATGAAGCCATTATTTTAGAATCCAATATGGCCACCAAATAAAAGATTGTTGATATTCTTTTTAAAAAAAGATGGCGAATCCTCACATTTCTTTCATTATTTCAAAAGGGTTGCGAACAAGATTTCGACAGTTCGTACGGCAAATTTTGGGGAGGTTATCAGAACTTTGATAGTCAGGAAAATTGTTCCCCGAGACACACTCAACTTTTATCTAATTAATTGTCATTCCTACAACTTTAAGATTTTATTTTGAGGACAGTTGTTGTACTCCAAATCGGCCACCTCTTCCAAACCTATGTGTAGCTGCATTCGAAGACGAAAATGAAAAGTAAATATTACTTTAAAGCATGATGTTTAAATAGCTTCGAAAACGAATCAGTATAGACGTGAAACATATACTAGTATTAAAAACAAGTTTTCAAGTAATACTCTTTTACATTTCAGGCATCATGAGTGGCCGATATTATAATCAAGTTGGTAATGGCGCAAATCATTTATGTCTGCCTTTTGTACCAATATATGACATGGACAACGTAGCAACTGGAGTTCAAACTGACCGTGCCTATCTATATCACACGGAGTATCGCAACCCGTCTGGTCCATTCCTTGACAAACGCTACAATGATGTGCCTTGCTCCGTTTGTCTGGATGATGCTCACAACAACGTTATCGTTTACCCTGCTAAAACTGATTGTCCTGGTGGATGGGATGCTGAGTACTATGGATTTCTCATGGCAGAGAGAAATAATTACGGAACAGTTGATCATGTATGTGTTGACGTAGAAGGAAGGTCTCTTCTAGGTTCAGACTCGGCTATCAATTCTGCATTTCTATACTCAGTGGAAGGTCGTTGTCCAACTGGTAGTGGCATACCTTGTGGTCCGTACGTTGATGGCCACGAATTGTCATGCGTGGTGTGTGCAATTTGAGGACAGAAGCAAAGATTTTCATTATATATTCGAATGTACATCATAATATATTAGGATGTTATATTAAAACACCTTTCAACAGAAAGAATGACAAATTTTAGACTCAAGCTCGACTTCGTTTGTATGTTGAATGCACGGTGCTAGGTTTTGAATGAATGAGTGAGCGAGTAAATGAATGACCTAGTACATACGGGAGTGGGTGAGTGAGTGAGTGAGTGAGTGAGTGAGTGAGTGAGTGGGTGGGTGGGTGGGTGGGTGGGTGGGTGTCTGGGTGAGTGAGTGAGTGAGTGAGTGAGTGAGTGGGTGGGTGGGTGGGTGGGTGGGTGGGTGAGCGGGCGGGCGGGTGGATGGATGGATGGATGAGTGAGTGAGTGAGTGAGTGAGTGAGTGAGTGAGTGAGTGAGTGAGTGAGAGAGTGAGTGAGTGAGTAAGTGGTGTTGTCATCATCAACAACAACAACAACAACAACAACAACTACTACTACTACTACTACTACTACTACTACTACTACTACTACTACTACTACTACTGCTGCTGCTGCTACTACCACCACCACCACCACCACCACCACCACCACCACCACTACTACTACGACTACTACTACTAATACTGACTGACTCTCTCACTCTTTCACTCGATCACCAAACTTGAAACAGCCGACCCACTGACTGACTGACTGACTGACTGACTGACTGATTGATTAATTAACTCGTTCAGTGACTTACATGTACTAACTGACAACTAAAACTAAACTTCTGATATGATATTACTATTTCAACAAAGTAGAAGTGAATATCAGATTTCGTTGAAAGGAAGGTTTTATCCAACATATTCAAAATTATACTGCCTCTGACAGGTAGTTTCATGAATTATTCAATATTTCCCAGGCTTTACATCTTTGTAATTTATCCATGCACACGCTTTATCTCTAGAAATGGTTGAGGGCATAAGCGAACTTTTGATAAAGAAATTATTTGAAATTAGAGTGTCTGAGGGTGTGAATACCAAATGATCAAAATCTATTCGTAGTGAGAATAATTCAGGACATAGGAAGGATGATTAAATGGTGTGTTTAGTTTTGATAAATTCCACTATTCAATTCACTAATTGGAGAATACATTTGTATTTCGAAAGAGGTCACTTCACTCTACTCGGTCAAATTTTTCATATAAGTTTAACAATCTGAATAACAGTGTGACGTAATAAAATTATTGACAACAGTACTACCAAACTAGTAATACTATAGAGTTTCAATTACTAGGCTGTACGATGTCTTAACACAGCATTTTTGGTACGAATTACACAAACAAAATACAGGCATTGATAGCGTGCACACATATGAAACATTACATTTTGTCTCACTGAACATAAAAAAAAAACAGTTTTGTGTTTGAATCTTTCTTGTTGTGCATCCGACAGTTATGTTGATTTGTGTTCATAGTGAGATAAAATGTATCATTTTCTGTGCTTGCAAATTATCAGTGTCTGTACTTTGTTCTATATAATTTATAACAAAAAAAATGTTGTGCGAGATGTAAAAACCATTGTGCCGCCTAATTGAAACTATATAGTCACTCTGGTTTGGTAGTAATTTGCAGCATTTTAGTAATCAGACGATAAATATTGATTTGACAAATTGATGATACCTTAGTAAATATATGGTATAGTTTTGGCAGACCATGTTTATATCACAAAATCATTGGCAATACCCTTTCACTAAAGTCGTTGAAATTATCTTCCACGAGTAACAGACAAATCTAAAATTATGGTTCATTGTGTTATATTCAAAGGGGTTTTATGATTCTTATAAATACGTGTCTTTAAATAAGATGACAACGCTAGATTCCGTTGAACTGAGTAGATATGGTGATGAATACTATAACATAGATATGTTGTAGATTTGATTTCCATGGTATGTATGTTTTCATTTGGTAATTTACATAGAATACAAAATTCATTAATTTGAGGATATTTCCAAAGGGGTGTCAATTATTTCCATAGAAGGTCTTTCAAATAGTTTCAACAAAGCAACAGACCTAAACATATCTTTTAACCCCACATGTCTGATATAATGTTTACAAATAACATCGACTTTATGCATTTGGAAGACCGACTCGTTTCGTCAACGTTGCAATCTCGTGTAAGGTGGAACTGTGTGATGGAAAGAACGCCTACAACGTCGAATATTGTACCCATAGTACACCGTTTGTCTTGTTTCAAAATAAAGTCAGGTGAACATCGGTCCACTGAATGTAACACGTAGTATTTGGCATTGCTATTTAGTAACTATAGTTACAGCCCGCTTCAATGTTAGTGTTCACTGGTTATGTTTGATACAACCATGCAGAAACCAAGAAACTGAATATGCTGAACTTTAAGATAACAAGATCGAAATTCTTGGTATATGTCAAGTCTAACATGAAATAAACCATTTAAAAGTGCTACCACTATACTGATATAAAATGGGTTGTATGGTCACTCGTTCATAAGGTATACGTCGTCGAATGTCGGAAAAAGAAGACATTCTATTAGCAATCCTTCAAGTCCAGGGCAATGAAGGCAGCACAATTTTAAGACAATTGGGACGGTGTGAAATACATATTCCGGTTTGAAATGAATTTGCATAATTAGTGGTATATGCATAATTAAAGAAATTTTACAATCAGACAATACCTTGTGAATATATTCTCTAAATATCATATACCTTGGTTTGTGATAGTCTTGTTGGTGTGTCTTTCTTGATTGTCAAGATGTATTATGCAATATCTCGACAACGCTAGCGATTCATGTGGATAGCTTTATGGATACTATGACATATATGTCTATGGAAGCGATGAATGTCAGGTGAATATTACATGACAAATTTGCATAATTAATGAGATTTGCGGTTATATAGAGTAGGTTATATAAACTGTATTAGAAAGAATCTCAAATAAATGGATAGATATGTTAATTGTATCTTGACTCACATCATCACATGGTGGTTGTGAGTTGCATATTACTGACTAATTTACATAATATCCTTACAATCTATATATATATTTATATATATATAAATATATATATATATATATATATATATATATATATATTTATATATATATATATATATATATATATACATATATATATATATACTGAGATAATGATAAGATATGATTTTAAGATCAATGCTGATTGCTAGAACATCAATAATTTACATAATCATCGATATTCAATGGTCATGTGATTAATCAAAATTTCGATAAACATAATATATTAGAAATGCGTCATAATAATAGTTCCCATACGCTTTTGTATGTGTACCCTTGGCCTTTTATTCTTTTATATCGAGAGATGGCGCTGTACTTCACGCTTTGACAACTGCATGACCACGTCCTGTACGTAGTCGTGCACAGGCAATACGTGCTGGACAAGAAACAAGGGGCTTTCTTTTCATGTTGTTATGGGAGGAATACACTGCACTGTTATATTGATTAAATTCTGTTTCTGCTTCTGCTTGATACTGTGCAAAACACCTTGCGGTTATCACGCACATATATACATGGCTGAATAAGTTAGGAAGAGAAATTAACTCCGGTTTGATGAAAGAGGTCGACAATTCCCACAATTCACAATTCACTAAAACAGAATATCTCAAAGGTCTCAAAGGTCTGAATATGCAAATAGTAATACAATACAATACAATACAATACAATACAATGCAATGCAATGCAATGCAATGCAATGCAATGCAATACAATACAATACAATACAATACAATACAATACAATACAATACAATACAATACAAATAAGGAAAAAATATTTTGTCAATTATAACAAATGTTGAAAAAGTTTGTCTATGCTTTGTAAGCTGTTGTGTAAAGGTTTTGTAGCTCTTTCGAAGCTGGGTTGATAAAATTACTTTTGAAAAATAATTACAAAACAAGAAGTAACTCTAATTACACATTTAAAAATTGTTCCTCTACCTGTAATTCTTTGCTAAATCTTGAACATATACATAGTGGTTCTGATCACATTCCTCACCCCAATACTATTCTCATTGTATATAGCATCTCTCCAGTACACTGCTCATACGCCCTCAATCACCTTTATTTAGAAATGCCTACTTACTCTTACATTATTAAACGATTAGAATTTACGGCTGAGGAAGTGGGCTTTAACACAATTCGTGTCGCGAAGGGGGGTGGGGGGCTTGACAAGCTAAAAGGGGAGCCATGACAGATTTTGCTCTTAATCTCTGACTTTTCCATGACACTCCGTCACACTCATAATGTTTTCGTTCCCGTCCTATTTTCTCCTCAGCCCCCCCCCCCCTCCGCGTCGTAAAATGTTCTCATCTCCTAAAATGTATTTGGTATCAGTAAGCATTCATATTACTAGTAATAACGTATATCTGATGGTACCTTAAAACCAAGCTGTCACGTGTTCTGGGTCTATTTATTGGAAGAGAAAGGGAGTGGGGCCAAGGGAGAGGAGGGCAATGGAGGTTTCGTTTTATAATCAGATTACACGTTGTATTCATCGCGTAAGTTTGTCCAATGCAGCTCCAGTCCACCGAACGCTTCTAACAACTCATTTACTCAGCATGTTAAATTCTCACAGGCCACCACCAAGATGTGTAATTGGTGGAAAATGGTCACATGGAACAAACAGCAATCTCCTGTCGGGTGTACAGAGACGGGTTATGTAAACCTTCATTGGTTTATTTCACACGACACATACCACCGTCTGACTTAACCCCACACACTTTAACGATGGATTGTATCCTTATTTTGCCGATTGTCATTTTCGCTGTGTTTGCCAACGTAGAAGCTCACAACAATGAGAGAAAGGCTGGTTCAGGTAATAAGGTTTCATTTCTAAACATTAACACAATACTCTATTCGATTCTTGAGTACTTCACTGTAAAATGAAGGTCTACAGTCTTAATTCAGTATAAATGTATTATTTAGACATTTTATGGTCACTACTTTCAATATGACTTCCCGCTATCAGTGATAGTTTCATGATTCATATGATATTTGAATGCGTACTGCCAATCTGCTTCGTTATTGATTTGATAAAAACATACACAGTAGCTAATTTTTTCCCTCGTCTGCTTTCTGTTGTAGAAACCACAGCTCTCACCGGTGTCGTATTCACGAGGTGGGGTCATAACGATTGTCCAGTTAACACCAAACAGGTATATAGTGGTAAGTGTTATTGAAGTATGTTTGATATTATCGATATAAAGCAATCAAAACCAAAACAAATCGCTTCAAAAATAGTTTTTATCCTCTGTCAGTTCGTATTTTAAATGATTGGTAATTTTTTTTGGCGTATTAGCATATATGTATATATTTACCACTTTTAATATTATTCATATCCACACTGTTTGTGTTTTAACCGAGCTACGTATAACCAAAGCGAATTCCATTGTATAATTTTTATATTTATGGCAATAAAGATGATAATAATAATAATAATGATGATGATAATAATGATATTACTAATATTACTATAAGTTTATCAAACAATTCACATGTGTTGAGTATTCTATTACCAGTTACGCGTTGAAGGTTTAATAATGAACTCTCTCTACAGTAGTATTTAGGCGCCATCATCCTAAAATCTTATATTTTAACTCTGTGGAATATCCATGACATACATGACCATACGTCGCAAAAAAAAAAGCATTTTTATAATCATGACAGCACGAGGCCTTAAACTGTGCTCTTCAGAGTAGTGGTAATAATGGTAATTTTAGTATCAACCTTTGTGATAATTTGTACCAACATCATGTTTAATGAAACATCTCTTTCACACACTGCACTGTCGTCTTTTGGCGAATTGTGAAGAAAAAGAGGGAAATTATATTTGACCAAACAATCAAATATCATGGTGATATTTCTTTTACTTTCCAGGTGTAATGGGTAGTAAATATTACACTGACAGTGGAGATGGCGGGAACTACCTGTGTTTACCTCTTATCCCAGACTACGATGAGAGTGAAATTGAACCCGGTGTGCAAACTGATCGTGCACGTATTTACCACACTGAATATTACGGCAGTACTGGTCCCTTAGCAGATAAGCAATACCATGATGCAATATGTGCAGTTTGTTTAGATGACTTCCATAATAACGTTATAATGTATCCAGCAAGGAGAGACTGCCCGGCTGGATGGGACATTGAATATCAGGGATTTCTGATGGCAGGCAGAAGTGATCAGCAAACAACGGAACATGTCTGTGTTGACGTCGAAGGGAGAGCAATGTTGGGTACAAGTGCAGCTGTTAATGGGGGTCGACTTCATTCTGTAGAAGCTCACTGCCCAGCTGGGAGTGCCATACCATGTGCTCCGTATGTTGAGGGATATGAATTGTCTTGTACTATATGTGCTTTGTAGTTAAATTCTTGTAAACATTGTCAAATTGCGATGTATTCGATATTTCAACAAATTGTGTAATAAATTTGTTATGCATTTACGAGTAGAATAAATGGTGAAGAGTTGAAATAATATTTGTCAGTCAGTCAGTCAGTCTGTCTGTCTGTCTGTCTGTCTGTCTGTCTGTCTGTCTGTCCCGTCCTCTCCGTCTGTCTGTCTGTCTGTCTGTCTGTCTGTCTGTCTGTCTGTCTGTCTGTCTGTCTGTCTGTCTGTCAGTCAGCTGTGAATGTAAATATATCATGTCTAATTTGTCATGGTTTATGTTTCCAAAGGTAGCTCTGTAACATGTCTCGCATTCATGAGAAAACACGGGACTTGTAGCGGTGTTAGGCCACGTGACAAGCATAGTGTATCCTACAGTGTCTCAAATACGATCTGCACTTTGCAGACACCAAACAACAACAACAACAACAACAACAACAACAACAACAACAACACATACAACAACAAATACAAATACATAGATAAATGACCCAGACCATAGAGTCCCCTCGACCTAGTAAATGAAGTAGTCGAATGAAGACTGACAGAAAATAAATGAAGACAAAGGAACTTCGTTATAATTGTTCACACACACACATGTGCCTGCGTACATACATACATACATACATACATACATACATACATACATACATACATACATACATACATACATACATACATACATACATACATACGACTAATGGGGTCCTGATAGGAATTGACAAAATCACAATTTTAATTATCCGGGGTAGTCTATCTACATAGAGGTGCAAGTACATATAGTATAAGTACACACAGAGATGCATGTCCATCCATTTCTAACGTTTGACGTAATAGGTGTTTGATTTACGCAGGGTTGATCTTTGTCTTTCTTTTTCCGCATGCCTTTTTATGACGGTATGGCTCCATATTTGACGGATGTTGCCAACGAGAACTTAATAAATTTAATACTGCGATTGGTTGAAGAAATGATTCTTTACCTCGATGCAAGTTACTATTTATATTTGCCAAGTTAAGAAGCCCAGGTCTGGATTGATCATCTTCCCATTGCTATAACCTCAACACCTTATCAATATGTCATCGTCTAAAGTCTACGACCCCTCGCCAAATGGACGTAAATAGTTCATAAAAGTATAGTGAGTTTATAAGAAGTTAACGTATACGTACAAGAACAGAAATGCATGTTCCCAAAGTGAATATGTTTGGTTTTATTTCGGTTTATTATGTTCTATCAGTACATGGTGGTCAATACAATTCAAAATTATGTTTAGAATGAAACCAACTGAAATTCTATTTTGCACAAATTGCACATGTCAGTTCATAACCATCAACGTACGGAGCACACGGTATAGAACTACCGGTGGGACATCGACCTTCTACAGGATACAGTCGTCCGCCGATAACGCTTTCCGCTGTACCTACTATGAAGCCTCCTTCAACATCCACGCAGACGTGTTCAGTCGTTTGGTAACTGTTTCTCCCTGCCATCAGAAAGCCATGATAAACCACGTCCCAATCACTCGGACAATCATTCCTCGCTGGATACATGATAATATTGTCGTGGAGGTCGTCCAAACAAACAGCGCATGAAACATCATGATACCGCTTATCCACAAATGGACCTGTACTTCCTGAATATTCGGTGTGGTATAAGTAACCTCGGTCAAGTTGGATATCGCTTTCAACTTCATTTTCATCATAATCTGGCAAAATGGGTAAACACAAGTAGTTTGCTCCATTTCCAGGGTGGTTGTAATATTTGCTGGCCATGATTCCTGTAATGAATTATGGTGAGCTTTGCTAATAATGGTTGGACAAGAGTTTCAGTAAGGTGTGTTAGAGAGGGTTTTATATGTAATTTGGGATGTGATAAACACTTACCTGGCAGAATTATTCAAATAACATACTAAAATAAACTTTTCAAGTTTCAATATCTTATCGTTTCTGACCAACTCGTGAAAGAATGATAAACAAAGTGTAAATAGAATACTACTGCAAACATTACACTAGTCTACTTGGTGAAATGGTAAAGGGGAGCTTCTTCAAGAGTCAGAAGGTGCTTCAATTTTTGAATATAATCGTGATAGTAACTATCTTACAACTTTGACTTCTATTGCCGCGAGCTCAGCAAGACTACTTTTTTGATTGAATGCTAACTTTCATGTGCATAAATTGTAATGCAAATGTGAATAAGAAATTATACATTTTGTTAAATGAGATACAGGAAACTTATCCACAATTAACAAAATCAAATTTGGCATTATTCCGGTTTTTTAAAATATAAAAATCTCCCCACATTACGTATATATGTGGAATGACAAACGTATTCAAGCAAATAACGTGATATTAATGTCAACTCAACATAATAGAAAATTACTAACCATTGTACACCTCTGTCGTGTTAACCGGGCAATTATTATGACCCCATCTCAGAAAGACAACACCACCGGGAGTAATCGGTTCTGGAGAGAGAGAGAGAGAGAGAGAGAGAGAGAGAGAGAGAGAGAGAGAGAGAGAGAGAGAGAGAGAGAGAGAGAGAGAGAGAGAGAGAGAGAGAGAGAGAGAGAGAGAGAGAGAGAGAGAGAGAGAGAGAGAGAGAGAGAGAGAGAGACAGACAGACAGACAGACAGACAGACAGACAGACAGACAAAAAAATCCAGTGAGAAATTAGCTATGAGCAGAAGTTAGTGTAGCGTGTTAGCAACTTACCACAGCCACAATATCGATGTGTCCCTTATATTATTGAGGGGGGAGAGAGAGAGAGAGAGAGAGAGAGAGAGAGAGAGAGAGAGAGAGAGAGAGAGAGAGATAATAAATGTAAAATTTCCTCTCTATTCACTATAGTTAGAAAAATACTATCATATTAATACTATCATACTAATATCATCTCCGTTACATCCTCGTAGAACCCTACCTGAATCAGCTCCCGAGTTTGAAGACAGATACAAGACCCACAACAGAAGTGTAACTTTGAAGGACATTCCTTGGTTTTAGTTACACAAACTAGATGTATGCTTGGAAATCAATGGAACTGGGTTCAATCTCACCAATTTTCATTTACCTTGCTGACATGAACTGGATGAGTCAACTCACGTGTCTGGTATCTACCAATAATGTATCGCAAATATCGTACCGAAATCCAACACACGAAGTAGACAGAAGGTGATGAACACGGTGCGACGGGGAAAATGCCAAATTACACAGTTCATATATTTATCTGATTTTAAAAAGAAACTGTTCTTGTTATCTTCCAATAGCTAGTCGAGAACACACCAGCTGTGTAATTGAGTATGATTTATCATAGACATATATAATAGCCCTACACTAATATATGTATATATATATATATATGTATATGTATATATATATATGTGTGTGTGTGTGTGTGTGTATTAGTGTGTTTGTGTTTGTTTGTGTTTGTGTTTGTGTTTGTGTTTGTGTTTGTGTTTGTGTTTGTGTTTGTGTTTGTGTTTGTGTTTGTGTTTGTGTTTGTGTTTGTTTGTGTCTGTGTCTGTGTCTGTGTCTGTGTCTGTGTCTGTGTCTGTGTCTGTGTCTGTCTGCTTGTCAATATCCAAATATGAATGTTAGAGTTGTTGACGGCATTCTAGAAACCTATAATCCGGCAATGCAATGACCATAGATCGGAACGCAAGAAATACCTACATCCTTCCATTGAAAATACCATTCGCAAAACTTTCTCAATTTCTTCAAACTTTTAAATAAATATTCTACTCCTTTACAATTCCTCTAGATATGGTGACATCTCTTACTTTGTTGTTTTGGAATACTCCATCCTGAAGGTCAATTTGGGTAAATAATTGATTATTGAGTCTATCAAAATGGTATCATTATCAAATTATCAGTAAACTGTTGACATAACCCAAAGTTGTCGTCATTACATTAATTTATCATGAAAAATATGGGCTTTACAAACGCGTGTTTAATATTAGACCACTATTTTCAGAACACTATTTTATATAGTTTCCTGAGTTGAAATACAAAATATAACATCAATATATTGAATTGGGGATAATTATATAATATTTGATATGTTATACTATATAACTGAGTGTTTAATTTAGAAAACGTCAAAGACCTTGTGTACCCCGTTTAAACTGACTAGTCCCATCATTCGACGTGACTTTTAATGATTTTCAGCATAAAAGACTGACTGACCACCCACCAAATTTTAGTTCTATAACTCCATATTTATGTTTACCCCCATCTTATGGAAAAAGCCAACACTGTTATCTCTTTCAAATTGAATAATATATCGCAATAGATAAACTATCGCCGCCCTTCTTTTTGGTAGCTAAAGGTAAAGATATCGTTATCTATGGAAATACATACCTTATTCTTGATTGTCACCTGCAGCAGACACGCTTCACAAAGAATCAAACAACGTTTTACAGCTGTCGACTTTTCGTCCATGGTATCTATAAATACCTGTAATTGGTTACCACATGTCACGTGCTTATTTAGAGAATGTTAATGTTTTTTAAAGACTTTGCAACTCATAGTTTATCATTTTATGTTATTCAAAACAACAATCGCCAATAATGACTTGTACATTACGTACACCATATACTTGCCTGATATTGGTGACATTAGGATCTGCCTTTGACAGTCACTTTTTTGATGAGACTTCTAAGACAGGACTTGTACCCGGTAAGTTAAGATTCCTTGATTGACAGTCGACCTTAAGATATCTGATATGTTTTGTGACATAGTAGTTCCATTATTACTATACCATCTTTAATTTCCATCAACAAAGTTTGTAACTGACCTGTCCTTCATCTATTCATTCTTCTACAGAGCCAATTTCGACAGCGTTGGATACAACAGGTGTTGTTTTTACACGATGGGGTCACAATAATTGCCATGCTGGTATGGACCTTGTCTACAACGGTATATAACACTTACATTTCTTATTTTTGTAACATCTTATCTAAATTGCACTAAGCTGAAACTGGAACATTTTCTGAAATTGTTTGTTAAATACAATAACCTATTCGTAATATCACCCGTAACAGTATTGAATCACTTTGCATCACATGTGGGTAAATGTAGTGGTGCTACTGTACACACAATATGGTACATCTAATCCAATCAACTTGATTTTAGGGTCCGCACCTAAACAAATTAGCGCCCCCAAATGTGACCACCATTTCAACCTGTTACTGTAAGTACGTCTGGATAAAATCGACATTTAATTGAAATGTACAATGTCTATTTTTAAACAATTTTCAGTGAATATATTGTTGGTTGTCTGATCAAAAATATAATACTCCATTTACAGCTAATAAAAATGGTAAATGGCAAAGCTGGATAAAATTCCAATATTCATAAAACAACAACCTTTTACAAAACGATTTCGTTTTGTTTTAGATGCTTATGTGTGACAGTCGCTGGATCATTACACAGAGTACTACATGTATCATTAGAGGTTCATGAAGACCTAACTTTTTACAGAGAGAATTACATCATATAATTATGCATAAACATGAGCGTATAGCAGTTATGACATTAAATCATGTATACAGGATGCCAAGCTACATGGAGAAGCGCAGTGTTAAGAAATAACTTTTTGTTATGATGTCATTTATGATACGTTTTGATAGAGTAATCAAGCGGTTAATTTCTGACTGATTGGTTCTCAGTAATAGCATTCTCACTGCATCTCTGACGGTGCCGTAAAAATGTCAGATAAAATCTTTATTCTTAATATTTCCTAGGTAAGTTTGTTTGTTTGGCTATAGGATAGTTCTTTCTGTATTTGTATTTTAGGTGTCATGAGCGGACAACTTTACAGTCAAAGTGGTAATGGCGCAAATCATTTGTGTCTGCCTATTGTGCCGCTGTATGACATGGACAACGTAACAACTGGTGTTCAAACTGATCGTGCCTACCTATATCACACTGAGTATCGCAACCCATCCGGTCCGTTCCTTGATAGGCAATATCATGACATTCCATGTGCCGTTTGTCTAGATGGCACTCACAATAACATTATTGTGTATCCAGCCCAAAATACCTGTCCTGATGGATGGGATGTTGAATACAAGGGGTTTCTCATGGCAGAGCGAACTAGCTATGGAACGGTTGATCATGTATGTGTTGACGTGGAGGGAAGAGTTGTTCTAGGCTCAGCTACAGACGTCAATTCGGCATTTCTGTACTCGGTGGAAGGCCGCTGTCCAGCAGGCAGTGCTATACCATGCGCTCCGTATGTTGATGGTTATGAATTATCGTGTGTCGTGTGTGCAATTTGAAAAGTAACTGAAATTTCTTTTAAATATTGGTCTGTATACTACAGTGGTAATAAACCAATGGCCACCCTTTCGATTGAAAGGAGGTTAGGGTCTTCGGTATAACATCGATTCTGTTTGTTTTAATTTGTTTGTGTTGATTTGTTAGGCTAGGAATTTACAATGGATTATCATCATTATAGTTTTTATCCTAACTGTAGAACAATATTAAAAATTCAATTATTCGTCCACCCATTCACTCATTTCAACCACTATCTTAATAAATAGATTAATTGGCCAATAAAATCAAGTACTAAAACAAACAATTTTTATTTGGTAGTGTTCAATAAAACCAGAGATACATGATTGTATTACAATAGTGGAATGGCTGTTCAGGAAAATCAGATATGCGAAAATTGTATTACGAGTAACTGTGATGCGATGATGTGAATCATAACATACCATGTGCGATATTGTAAAGAGTTATCTTATTTCCTAGGATAGACTTTTCTAACAGATAAAAATCTACAACTTCAAGTGTCAATAGATAGTTGTCGTATATACAAAATGTAATACTGTAGGTTTTGACGAATGCATTTGTATTGATTACTCACTAAATTCAAATATGAAACAACATTCTATTTACATATTATATAAATATTGTATATCCAATTCTAAACTGTATTTTCCCAACCCTGAGAATTTGGCATAGCTTTTCTCTCCGTGTAAAAGTTACATCGTTGCAAACCACGGCCTCTTTTACGGCACCGTCGAAACGTGCTGTAAGAACAGTCTCGTTATTTCGAAGTGTAGCGGAAGAAATAACAGCTCTGGTTTACGAGAATGATACGTTATAATGATAAGTTATACAACTATTTTCTCATCTAATGAGGAATTTAAAATATATTTCTTATTTTTTTTGTTCCTACACTTCATGGATATTGTGTGTAAATCAAAATATCAATAAAATACAAAGTCTTATTTATTGCTAGACGTGCAATATTTTTACTCAAAATGCTCTCTTCTTAGAATTAGAAGTTGACCCCCTTCTCTATAAATAGACGGTCTTGGAAATTTTCAACTTGATCAACCGCACATCATTTTTCATTTTCTCCAAACTGTAGACTCGGACACTCCACTTTAAATTTGTGTTTCAGTGCACCCCAAGTGTTCTTTAATGTGTCTTTGGGAAGGATCTCAAAACGACACTTGTTGTAACTTTGTAATCCTGAAGGTATTCGATATCACGTTTAGGTTTATAGCTTCCCAGCGGTTCCCGCCTTTTTGCAGGTATGTTTGATGAGATCAAAGATGAACTCAAGGAATTCTACCACCGTAATGAAGGACAACCCAACATAAAGACCAACGACACCACCAATCTCAGCGAGTAAATTATAAACACCCTGAAAGACAATGGGAACATATCTATCAGCCACTTGTAAACAATTAAGACATCAGAGGGGTGTGTGGAGAAGATGAAAAAACAATGTGACTATAATGTTATAATGGACCCTACTGTTACTGCAATATATCAAATATACCCCCCGATAATAATGAGTGCCTAAAGATATTTTATTTAGATATTATATAAATAAAATGAATATTTTTGAATGTTTCTGGTAAATATTATGGTATGAAACTTCTTTCAAGAACAATATTATCATTAAAATGAAATAAAAAGGAAACTATCTGTATATGGAAATCATTGAATTTCTGACAAAGATTTGTTTGTCTGTGGTCAGGGTGGTTTTTAATCATAGTCAAGAAATCTCGCTTGTTTCAATTTTAGGAACCACACCATTACATACCTCATATTTTGGTACCTCGGAAATCTCCGTATATGTCATCTCTTCGAAATAAACTTCTAATCGGGCAAGATTTAACCTGTAAAGAGTATCGTCAGCCAAATGTTATTAAAACTAGTATATCGTGGCTTTTTTACGACTGTGGATATCATCTATATATCTTGTTGGAATCTGTCCATTTTAAGGTTTCGCTGGCTGGGGTGGGGATGAGGGTGGGGATGAGGGTGGGGATGGGATTGAGGCGCCTAATCCAATTCACAACAATATGAACTGGAGAGTATATAGCTTTGGTTTGTGTTGTATAAAAGGGATGTGTTCTAGGATTGTTTTAAAGGAGATTTCGTCTTAGCTTGCAAATATGAAATGATGTATGGAGGTCAGTGAGAGTGATCATAAGGTTACATGTTGAGATAGACGCAATAAAGATAACACAGACATATCCTTTACACTGTGTCTGCTCTGTGTTTTGTTTTTGTTAATGATAACAAACAATTTACAAATATAACAATGCAGAGCAGACACTATGTAAGGTATATGTGTGTGTGTGTTATTTATTTCGTCTATCTCAACAAGACATCTTGTGATCAGACTCCTGTATATGGGGTTAAAGGTCACTTTCTGTGTACGGCTAAATATTCACTGTTATAAAGAAAAGGGTTGTGGTCAGACTCCTGTATATAGGGTGAAAGGTCACTTTCTGTGTACGGCTAAATATTCACTGTTATAAAGAAAGGGTCAAGTTTCAAAACAAGAATTATGAAGGGTGAAAATTAGTGTGGAATATTTTCCAGGGCAATAATTTCGAACTACACGTCGTTTTGTGTTGGGCAATCTGTTCACATCTTAAATGTGCCATAAAGAGTTCAAAGAGTTCAAACTTCGTACGAAGTTATTTCGTACAGCCGTAGACCCTCCACCAGGGTGCAGGGTTTATTATGGTTCAGCACATGTTTCAATATATTAAAGAAAAGGTAAAGTTCACACAAACAACTACTCAAACTGTACTTACTGCGCATGCTCGAAGTCATTTATGTCCTTCGTTATGTCGTTGATGGAGTGAATACTTTTAAGTAAATAATACTGAAAAACAAGGAGAGAACGGTGAATGAATATTATAGATATACTTTCTAGATGTATTAGCCGAAAACCGCGCACAGGAAATACCTGTGCAGTCTAATGGTTTCAGTGTGGGAGGAACTATAGCGAAGAGGGACGTTAACACGTCTGAGTTCTCGAAGAGCCAATTTCCAGAGCTAACTTGACATACACAGCTAATTGATGCCTACATAATACAGAAAGAACCTTGAAGAAAACCACCATAAAAGTGAAATTATTCACTTACCAAGTATACCTCCGAAGGCCACAGGGACTGGGATATGGTTTTGGAGTATGCAGTCTCACTGAGAAATACAAACGTGCAATGAATTATGAAATCATTTAATGTGAAAATTGAAATCACTTATTGACATGCACCCAACCATTCAAAGTTATACATAGTCATACATACATACATACATACATACATACATACATACATACATACATACATACATACATACATACATACACACACACACACACGTACGTACGTACGTACGTACGTACGTACGTACATACATACATACATACATACATACATACATACATACATAGAAATGCATATGGAACTTATAAGTGAGTCCGTATAAATAGATGTAAAATCCGACGTTTCGAATAAATAATCTTTTTCAAAGGAAATATCGGCGAGATACAGAAATGTTAGGTAAACACTTGAACACATGAATGTAATGGAACAGAACGACAACCACGCGTGATAAACGGTTATACATACATACATACATACATACATACATACATACATACATACATACATACATACATACATACCTGCAAATTTGTTTGCAATCACAATCAAGTTTATTTTCTTGGAACATGTAATATATCAATTGGCGGCACATCTCTGTAAAGAGGACAACAATGTTATGCTAATCACAAGGTAGAATTTGCATACGATAACATAAACTTTCCTTCGATGATCAAAGGCTGGCGATTACAGTCACAAACATAAAGAAAAAACACTTCAATAGATACATATAATTATTAACCCCTAGTACAGTGCGCCCTCTGTACTAAGCATGATAAAAGTAAAAACGAGACACACTAACGTTCTGTTTGTGTGATGAAATTGGTGATGCTTTCAAAATCAGAAGTTAGATTAGGATGGTATCAGATGGGTAGGGTTTATCAGATTTGAAAGTAGTTTATAAAATGTATATACCTTGTGTTCTGTTCAGTATCTGACATCTTGAAACATCTTCTTCTATCATTATAGTATCAACACATGAACACTCTCTCTGCAGATATTCCTGTACACACTGTTTTCGACAAGCCTACAGGAAAAAAATAGTACAAATTGCAATCAAGCCGAGATAGCAAATTATTATTAAAATTACTTTGTCCTTTTTTGCAGAATAACGTTTATTTCATTATTACCAACATGTGGAATCACATGATTGTCTAACTGCAAATATAATATAAGTAATAGTTGTATTCAAGGGTTACACGTTTCTCGCTTTTCTCTCTCTTTTCTTTCGGATTTCTTTTTTAGGGGTCGGTTAATATCGAACAGTAAAGTTATCTACCACAGGCAACACACACTATTCAATGTTTGAAATGTAAGACTTGTGCTTTCGGTTTTAATATCAGAAAGCAGGAAAAAAGCTTTTTTAATTCTGACTTTAATGATGGAGAAACTTACTGTCACAGAGTATTCATCCCCATAAATTGATTCAAAAGAATGTGTATTGGAGCAGTTGCCATGGGGAGGATCTTCACGATTAATGATGGTCTGAAACAAAACAATAATTTCATGAATAAAAGTTGATGGTTGACATAATTTGTTCAGATTAGATATGTGTGTCGATTACTAACCAATGTGGACAAATGTCTATACTGTGTAGGAGATGGCTAACTAATGTAGGCAAGTGTCTAATCTATGATGTGTTAGGAGATGGCTAACTAATGTAGGAAAGTGTCTAATCTATGCTGGCAAGTGTCTAATCTATGTAGGCAAGTGTCTAATCTGTGTAGGAGATGGCTAACTAATGTAGGCAAGTGTCTAATCTATGCTGGCTTTGTGTTGAAATGTTAAATATAACGCTCGATTCCTTTCTGGTAATTATTCCACACACGATGCTAAGTATAAGTACCAGTTTTTAACACTTGCATTTTTACAATTATTTATTCCGAAGGAAGGTCGGAACAACAAAATCGAAACAAAAAAAACAAAGACACTAAACAATGGAAATAGAAATAAATAAATAAATCGAGTCGTATTAACCCCATCAGATTTGAATCAGATTGCATATAACCCACAGTCAGAATGGTATTTCTGGCCATTTTAAACTCAGCTAACACTGAGTGATAAGTCACAAAATTGTAACATGACCTGTTCAATATTTAACCATTTATGTCTTCCTACCGTAAGCTAGACTGTCAATCAGTTTAAAGAAGGGGTAGATGTGTACAGAGCAATAAACACTTTATGTCATCTTTGACAACCAACTGATAAGAGCTTTAAGGAAGATCTAGAGAATTGGTAAAAAGTACTCAACATTTGTAACAACAAAGTAGTAAACGAAGAGAAAGGCAAAAAGGTACGAATCAAAGAATGAAAACAGTGCAAATCTTCACATATTTAATTCCTGTCCCCTGTGGTTGAAGACAGAATGTGGCATACAAGATTTCAAGAGGCATGGCGCCTACATTATCACCTGTTTTATTCCGACACCTGTAGCTTTACCAGGTGTGATGGTGAACCCATCGTCTTCAGGGAATGGTGTTTTACCACGTTGATGGATGGAGACTCGGACTCCTGACTCCTGACCATAGATACTGACATACTCAGATTGTTCGGTGAATAACGTCAACTTCAGTCCATGCGATGGGCCGGCTCCACTTGTACTATAATTACCTTTCTTGGCGTAGTGGTTAAAGGTAAAACAATTTCCGTATTTTTCATCTTGAATGACTTCGAAATCCCTGCAATTGAATAGACAGTTAAAGCAATGAATCAGAAATGATTCAGAATAAAATATATCACGGGGAGGGGGAGGGGATGATACTCTGATAATAATATTTAGTGCCTTCAAGAATGGATGCATTATCTCACTAATAAATCCATGCTTTATCACATGTAAACTGTTTTCAGTATTGGTCCGTATCTCTATATGCATGCTGGAATTTTGTCCCCATATTTTAAACCATGTGGTGACCATACTACCGATTTTTAGGCCACACATGCTCGGCCGTACCCTGGAGTGAGTCGTGTTTCCCAGCACTTGTCCTGCTTTTCTCAATATAGACACGGGAGCCCTTTCATTTGGCCGAAGTGTAGACTTTTGACCGCCCTATTTTCCTGACATGTAAAAACCTTTGGTCATTTTTTGTTTTTCCTCCTGTCAAATACCCCAAGTGAATGAGAACATGTTGGTGATACTTTCATTTCATAAACATACCTTAACAGTCTGTTTTACTGTTTAAGTATACTCTCGGTATAGTAGGGTGGTGTTTCTGATATAAGCTATTGAATGGACGTTGGTTTAAGTATACTCTCGGTAGGGTGGCGTTTCTGATAACTAGCTTTTCTCAGATGGCCACACACTAATAATCTGATTACAGGGTGATTATATCTACACAGCAGAGTCACCGCTATCACCCACACTGCGTAAGCAACCGCATCGGTCAATAATATCATTAGTTGTATTACATGTACATGCATTACTGAATAAATACAAGATCGTTATTGACTCACCCATAATCACAGCTTCGTTGGTCAAACGTACACTGTAATATAAAATCTTCTGGTTGATGACCCAAGGCTCTTATATCATTTTTAGTCAATTTAACAACATCCTCCAAATCGCTGAAATCACCAGTGGCACTATAGGTTGCAAATCCATGCCAGTCAGGTGGATCTTCGCTCTGTGGATGATAAAACAACATATTCATAAACTTCTTTCAGGTACAAGAAATGCTTCTGTTTATCAATTCATAATAATTGCATAGCGATGTCGTAAACGATCAAAATACATAAGTTAAAAAAAAAAATTATTTTTGTCCCTTTTCGTAGTTCTTATAAAACATAGGACATTTCCCCTTTCCTGTTTATACAATGCAAAACAGTAAAGCGAATGAACTCCATTCTATTTTAATAAGGCCAGTTTGCTTCGAGTAATAAACGTCTGATGATAATACAAAAAATAAACATATAAGCCTACTGGTATTGTTACCGATGACATATTCATAATTTTAGTAAATTCTATATTATGACCATGACGATAGTAACCCAACTTTGATTGAAAGTCAGCAAACTTTACTCAAGGTCATTGAATTTAGGCCACAAGAGTATACCTATAAAGTCAGTTAAGAAAATAGAATACATTTCGCATGTAACTAGAATTCGTATTGATCATTTATCAAAGTTGTTTGGAATAGTCAAAAGGGCACGACAACTCCTCCGTCAGACTTTACATGGTTTGTATTAAAATGATTTAGCCATTCACATTCGTTATGTAAATTTGTACTTGAATATCAGTAAATAAGTGTATTAACTAGGGGAGCTTGGCACTTTCAAAGAGACGAGAAAACCAAACAGAGGCCAAGGGCTTTACTCTTCTTCTTAATATTTAGTTGGCTCGCATGTAAATCTGTGTGATGTCTACTAAGCTAATTCCCTAAAGTCCAAGTACATGTAATCCCGTGTACAAGTGGAGATATGATATTATAATTACAAGATTTAGCTGCTGGGTGTGGAGATCAAAGTAAAATTGGTGGAAAGTAACACTATTACCCGAATAGATATAGATATTAACTCGACAAATACAGAAACATATGGTGAATATATATATATATATATATATATATATATATATATATATATATATATATATATATATATATATATATATATATATATATATATATATATATATATAGTTTTAGGCCACAAGAGTATACCTATAATAATACTATACTATTACTAATACTATACTATTACGCTCTGCCACTGCGGTATAGAGCACTCTCTTAGCAGATTCATACTCACCGAGTTATATATATATATATATATATATATATATATATATATATATATATATATATATATATATATATATATATATATATATATTTATATTTATATTTATATATATATAATATTATAGTGTGTATGTGGGTGTCTGTGTATGTGTTGTTGTATTGTTAGAATAGAAGACATTGAGGAATATGTAGGGATAAAGCAGTTAGTAAATAGTAAAAGTATTATCTTGCCTTATCTAGAGCGACGTTAGTTAAGATTAATACAAAATGATATCTTACGCTAACTCTTTCAAATCCAAAGTTGTATTTGTCTGTAAGGTAAAAGTATTCAAAATCTCCATAGAATTCCGGATCATCGCCTTCCTTAACTATATGTTGGTATCTGTCGGCCCATCCTGACGTAAATAAGTCATATATCTGAACCGTAGAATTATCATTACTGGACTCCTCGTCTAGAAAAAAATGAACCAAGATATAACCATAGATGTAGGAAGGACCATGATATGGCCAAGTTTCATATATTTCCTAATATTAATGTCGTTCACAAAATATTCGCCATTAAGAAGCTCAAGGTGCGACGGTAGTAACCATTGCATTTTATGTTTGGGTATAGTATATACTCGCCAGTGTGTATATTACATGCCCGTCCTTACAGGACATCAATTCTATACTGACCTGTGCGCGATAAGCCAAGCAGAAGGAGAAGCAGAAGTCAATGGAAATACTCGCAGATTAGATGTATGATCAGACTGTTTGCGGACATGTGTACGTGTTAGAATTCAAGACGCACACCCAAGCATCCTTTGCAATATGAGGTTTTCACATTGGTCATACAGTACAGTAATACAGGTGAAAACCCGTCAGGGGATTCAGGTAGTAGGATTGTTTTCTCCGTGCACAATAGACTATATTTCATAAATACTGTCATCATTCTTTCAGCATTGTATCATTCACATAAGATAAAAGGAATGACACTATTATACATTCTGTTAGACTTCCTTACCACAATTATCTTCGTCCGTTCCGGAGGTACAATCATCCCAACCATCGCAAACGAATTGTTCGTGAATACATTCACCATCACTACATGCAACGTAATCCTGTGGACCTGGCAAAGAAAGTCAAAGTTTAAATTACCTAAAGTTATGGCCACATTAAATACATACACCCACACACATATAAATATATATATATACACACACACACACATACATACATACATACATACATACATACATACATACATACATACATACATACATACATACATACATACATACATACATACATACAAGTTTTAAATATTAAATTTTATCACTTTAATTGTTAACTGGAAATAGATTGTTTCTGGGAAATCTTACAATGAAAATTGATGGTTCCACAATTATCTTCGTCAGTGCCTCCAACACAGTCTTCATAACCATCGCATTCGTACCAAGTCGGGAAACATGATAGTGTAGTGTTGTCCGTACCATACTTGGGAGCACACCAATAACAAGCGCGGGCAGTACTGCCGGTGTTAGGACTTACTGTAGGACTACCAGCTCGTCGCCGACGAGAAAAACTCCCTATACAGGTAATTGCGGAGGGAAACATATTAATGTTGTAAATTGATGGTTCATTTCAGGTAACACTGAATCGATAATTTAATATATAACAGAGAAATTCGATGTATTGGAAACATCGGTTGTTCTGTCTTGATTTTTGTATCATGTGACATTGTCTCTCATCTAACCTTAGACCACTAATATAGTGATCTTAGATCTAACAGGATACGTGTGATTGGAGACATTCAGACAGTGATTTCTTTGTCTGTATTGTGTCTGGTAGTAATGTACATTGTTGAAAATGGATATCAAAGAGGTGATTTTATCTACAATGAAAACAACACACGTCATGACTGTCTTTTATCAGATGAAAGGCCGGAACTTGATACCTGACTCAGACAGGCATTAATCCCGACAAATGACATGATGTTAAAACCTGTTAGACAGATGACAGACAGATGACGGACTGGTCAGAGGTAACCTCCCACCTCGTACAAATAGAACACAGTTAAAAAAACGTAAGCAGAAAATTAATATAGCTGCTGTAAACACTGTATCTTATCTAACGTAGATCGATAGTTACCTGATACAGGACATGTAGCTTGAGGTGGTTCGTCACTCCTGTCTGGACAGTCTTCATAATTATCACAAACCCAAGTATCATATATACAATCTTCAGTGGTTGCACATTTTACCATACCATCAGAACAGGTGAAGGCTACCAACCAAAACATAGGACTTGTCATAACTTTTTAATAATGACTTGACTTGGAAGGACTGAATTTGTTCTCGACTTTCATTCATGTTTTTAATTATCACACCTGCTCTAAGACTTCGGTGATTTCTACTGATCTCTGAACACATTTATATCTCGAGATTAGGTTACGGTTACGAGACCATAACGTGAGTATCTATCTGGTCACAATTGTACAAACTTTTACCACGTATATTATAATATATCATATTATATTACATTACAGAATGGGTATATTGTAAGTGTCATTACCACTAATAGACCAGTCTGATAAAATAGGACTTTGTAAACATAGACAGTGGAGGGGAATCTATCTAAAGTCGACACATTCGACATGCAAATGTCAACAAAAAGAAACTCGGTCGGGGTATACATATGGTAGGTATGTCACACTTACGTGTAGTGCAGTTCCATTCGTCGCTACCATCCCCACAGTCTGTGGTATCATCACAAACATATTCAGTGGCCAGACATTCAGATCCGTCTGCACATTCAAAAGCCTGACATTCATCACCTAAAACAAACGACAGTCACTATTAGCCTTAATGACCGAATTGTGATATATAGAGCACATTATCTCTACAATGAATTTATGATTTCATTTTGTATTTATAAAATTATAGTACTCAGTTTAAAACCAACAGATATTCAATTGTCTAATAAAGTTGAAAGTGCCGCTTGGTGGTTTTAATTTAATCAAAACTTTAAGATTAATTATATGGCTGCAATCAATCTGGGTTTTTTTTGTTACGTTAATAGATGGGTGTCTTCGCCGAATAATTCCCTTTTCTGTGTCTATACTTACCACAATCATCTTCATCAGAGCCATCATAACAATCGTCGACGCCATCGCAAACACGGTCTGTGCTCATACAATATCCTTGACTGCCGCCTGTATCACAGCGATGCTGTCTATAACCACAGTTACCTGTGTCAGGATACACATATATGCACGTGTATCAAGTCAATGAAAGTTACATGAATTTAGCATAATACTGAATTCTATACAAAAAGTCATATTTGACCATGTCTTTCCACCGGGGTAAATCTTGGGCAGATTATGTGTAAATGTGGTGAGTATGAGACGAAGTTCCACTTTCGACTTAATTTACCCCTGTAGTGGTTAGGTGGGTCACAGGTAGGGTATAGGTTAGGTAAAGGTGGGTAAGTTTGACTGTTCGTATAGTGATATTAATTCAAATGTATAGGACTGTATAACGTTATAACACACTATCAAATAAGTTCACAAAACATCAAATCGAAATGTTGTTCTACTATTAGTCCAGTTCATATACTCTCTGAAAGAGTGGATGTAATCGTAACTTGTATGGTATAGGAACTAGACTAGTCTGCTATTGTAGTGTGTCATTTCTACATATAGAAGTTACATCAATGAATAAACTCTTACAAGTACGTCTATTGAAAGTTAAACTGACATACCGTAATAACAATCGACTTCGTCTTCCGCGCTATCACAATCTCGAATTCCGTCGCATTGCTTAAATCGACGCAAACATTCATTGGAGGATGTACACAAGAAGTCATCAGGCATACACGGGGCTATATTTAACAATAATGAGAAAAAATGACATTATGTTACATGTATGTTGCCGTGCTGGGTTACATGCAATTCTGCCTGCAGCAGTGTGAAGTGCATCCCCCGAGAATGTGTGAGTAAAGGACATCGTTGGAATCAAGTCAAGACTTACCCTGTCTACAAGCAGTTGGACAATGTAAAGTAGGTCACGGGACCAAAATTGTGACTTTAAGAACACGTCTTACAGATAGGAGACGTCCACAAGAAAGTGTGACCGTGACTGCAATCTTTGGACGTCAGTCGACAAAAAATATGAATTAAGATGCTGGGCTGAAACTAATTATGATTTCTGAAAGTTGACTATTGTTTATGATTCATAAAACAATAGGGGTTCTTCTATGGATTCTTGCAAATATTGTTTTAAACGAGGTCCAATAACGCACTAACTTCCTAGAAAATATGCAATTTGAATTTCAAAAATGGCAAAGCAAATGGAACAACATAAACATTAGACTTACGATAATATAACCCTCCTAAACTTCGATCAGAGAGCAAATACTCTAAGTCACCGTATTTACTCTCTAAGATTGCACTGTGGCGGACTCTGTTAGTATTACAAACTGTGACAGAGGGAAAGTCCATCTTTGCTTCCAGCAGTAGTTTCACGTTAACATTGATGGGATATTGTAAATATTCCTGGACGATTTCCGTGCCGTAATACAGGGAAGCACCAAATGAAGTGATGAAAATAACAGTATAGAATAAGCGGCTCCATTTTGTGGACCTTTCTGTAAAGACACGAGGCAGTCCAGCTGCAGAGACATAATCGCCAAAGTCAAATAGAATTTTTCTAAAACTGGATTCGTGTTCATCCATGTCTTCCAAGCCTTCCATTTTGCTAACTGATCGTGATGCTGGGCGTGTTGGAGGGCAATATTTAATTTCCTCTACTTCAGGCAAGTGTGTTTTCAGTTCGATGCCTCCAATTGACTTGTTGCTATACGTGTATGATGACGGCGTGCGGACAGTCGGTGGTTCTTCGTAAAGTTCCGGAGTACCAGGAATCGGTATCCCATTAATGGTTTTCATTGTGACAAAGAAGCTGTAAAGAAAACCATCCGTCATGAATAATATCATTAGGAATTAGGAGTGGATGAAAACATAACACTTGCAATGTAATATAACTAACTACCTACCTACCTACCCCCCCCCACACACACACACATACATACATACATACATACATACATACATACATACATACATACATACATACATACATACATACACACATACATTACATTACATACATACATACATACATACATACATACATACATACATACATTACATTCATGCATGCATGCATACATACATACATACATACATACATACATACATACATACATACATGTATCCATGATTAATGTATAGGTCTTTAGTAAGTAGATGGAAATCAAGCGTTTCTATTAAAAATATCACTCAATCTAACAAAATAAAATAAAGAATCTTGCGCACAGGAAATTAGATCACTGACGGTTAGTTAGTAATTCTCACACATTTATTAACGTACTATCAGACTTACTGTGAATCCGTTCAATTAGACAGAGTGAAATGATTAAAATTCCAATACTGCAAGTAAAACATCAGGAAAAATGTGTATAATATGAGTATTTAGACATGGGTGAGGGATGACGTGGTAGTTTTAAAATGTACATACAAGTACTATGGTAGAGAATAGTGGATATGTGACATTGTTGGTTATGTGCATACATCAATAGCTTCTACAACAGATTATATAATGAGCAATAGAAAAATGTATATCTTTCCTAGTATTTCCTTCCACTTGTCGAGAACATCATGTATATCTAGAACGTGGTCATGGTTAATGTCAGTGGTGTATGTAGACCTATCTTGATTCATTTACAAAATGTATTACTTAAATGTTTTTTTTATTGTTATAACACAAAGAAAAAAAACAGTGCCTCTAGTTTTAATGTTTTCAATCATGAAAGTTGCGAACAGTGGCCATTGCGTACATGCAGTTTAATCGTGATGGTCGTCAATGCAACTGATAGTTTAATGAATTACAACATGTGTAGAGATCGAATGAAACTCGTAAATTACCTAAGTTCTAAAAAAATTACGTCACGCTGACGTTATAACACAAATACCCGTAGGCTCGTCCACGGATTAACGGGAAAGCATTCAGTTAGGTTAGGTTTACTGATCGATATTGTCAATAAACTAAAGTCTCACTTTCCCTCAAGTCATTGCTCCTACAATGTATAGATCAGACCAGAGGCTTGCTTTACAATTGGTATCCCCCTTTGTTCTCCTTTGTTCAACTTAATAGAAAATCGAATAGGATTTCCCCTCGGCAACGAATGACACAGACTAGCTATAGTGTCATGATCAAAGACAAATACTAGTAGGTAATATACATACACACTGTACAGGTGAAAAGTGGAAAATATTCACCATCTAATCACCCCCCCCCCCACCCCAACTCCCACCACCACCACCACCACCACCCACAGGGTGGTGCAGCATTAGGATATTTGGGTGAGTGCATGAATAGACACATTTGAAGTTGAAATTTTGCTAGGCTTAATAAATAAATAAATAAATAAATATATAAATAAATAAATAAATAAATAAATAAATAAATAAATAAATAAATAAATAAATAGAATAAACAATAATAGTGTGCTGCATTGGCAATAAAACCACTATGTGAGGAACTCTAGTCTAGAAAACGTTGAACTTTGAAATGAAAACAATTAAGTATATATTTGTCGACTGGACCAGCTCTAGAAGAAGAAATTTGTCCTTGTCTGTGTGAGATGAATATGGATTTTGCTCGTTCTGATCAGACAATACTTAATGGTAAGAAGAAACTCGTTTCAAAAGAACCGTAAGAAGAGTACTCTTAGATTATGTAAATAATTACTAGTACATGGATTCAATGGAGATAACTTATATATTTACGGAACACAGCCCTGGGAAACTTTACCGTGTGAAAACAGTTAATATGTTGATGCCTCTCGATGGGTCTTTTACATGTATGACCACTATTAGTATGTAAGCATACTCAGTTCATGTAACTGTTGCATTGTTGCACATATTTGTATGAGAACACAGTACAGATTTGCCTACCTTGAATACTTCTATTTGTTATTTCTTTATATAGGTGTCCCTGAAAACTTTTAGTTCCCATGGTGGACGATTTCGAGGCATGTACGAGATCATCGATATATCCACCAAATGTTTGCCAGACCTTTCAAAAGTAACAGCCAAAGAAGCTCAAAAAGATGAAAGAAAACGTGTTGATATTTAACTCGATGGTCTTTGAACTGTAGGTATCGTGGTGACTTTTACGGCTCATCTAGTCTCCGACACGGCACGACACAGCACGGCACAACACGACAAGCTGGTGTCGTCACTTCAGCAATGCACTAGTTATGTAACTAACTGACACACAATGGATGCTATAAAAGTTGAATGAAGTGTAATAGCAATCCTTGAATCAAGATTAGTACTTAAGTTTGGAGAAGTGAAGATAATGGAATCTGTAACTGTTTATTTACCACAACGACTGTAATAAAAACAAAACAGTGTACGACTTTACATCGATTGTCTTTCAGTTTTTATCAACATCGCTCTGTTTTATAGTTGGTTGTTATCAACAAAACACAATGCGACGTGCATAACACAGCGTCACATAAAGAACAACACAAAACAGCACTGCACAGCACTGCACAGCACTTTAGTGGTACCTTGGGCAGCTTTGCAGGAAAAACGAACAAAAAATGGTAGTAATGGTAGTGGCATTGTGAAGATTTTAATTTGAACGTATCATGTGTACATGGTGACTCGTTAATTATATTGAGGGGGGGGGGGGCGCTGTGTAAAATGATCCGGGGATACTTCAATGAGACCTCCAAACCAAAACTGATACCACAAAAAATGTAATCCTTAAAAAAGGAACCCTTTCTCATACCGTGTTGCACAAAATAGATAATTTACCGTGTGATCTACGACACATGCAGACGACAGTTCGTATGACGCAGTAGCTAAAACCTGATCAAATTAATTGTGTTTGAAAAATGAAAATTTAAGGATTTATTTTGAAAATTATAGAAATAATTGAGCTAAAATTGAAGCAATATCTAACTGTCCACTTGGGTAGGGTTTCCCCCCAATCTTCCGACCCAGAAAAGTATACCCTTTCTCATAACCTTGTGAGCACAAAACCCCCACCCTTTTCAAGTTCCAGCTTACCTTTCCGTCATTGTATAGCTGTCTAGGGGAGATACCCCAGGTAATACATTGTACATTTGTATATGGGCCTTGTTTACATATACATAGTATATGTCAACGCTCATTATGACTTTTGACGGTGTAACATGCTCACAGAACGCATATGAAACTCGTGTTTAGAGACTAATAAAATATACATTAAACAGGCAAGTTCTAGACATTCTATGTTTTCTCATATTAAAAAAATATCTAAAAAATCGACCAACCTACCCCAATATGATGGGCTAGGTTGCCCGTTGAACTATCTTTTTTTTTGCCCAAGTCATGAAATTTTCTAATCATATCTTTAACCCCCCCCTCTCTCTCTCTCTCTCTCTCTCTCTCTCTCTCTCTCTCGGGTGGGGGCGCTAACACTTCATCAGCGAAGCATGGAAATGGAAAGATATTGGAAAGAAAAGTGAAAAGCTGTCACTCGCGATGAAACCCACAATGCATAATGCAAGTGTCATTTTATTTTGGAAATGGACTATTTAGATTTCACACACGTTTGTCACCTTCAAGTATTCACGAGTGCTAATTGCCTGGATATTACTGGTCAAGGTCCAGGATACCTTAACACGGCTAAGGTTTGCTGTAAATTTAAAATATCTACATATTTTCAATTCTACCTGAAACGGTAGATAATTGAATTCATAATAACTTTCATAGACCCTGGAACTAAAATAGGTAACACGGCGTCATATGATTGCTGACTGACGTGATACAATACATGGAATATTTGCTTGGAAAGCCAAACAAGTTACCTCGAACATATTGCATCGAATATTTACAACATGTAGTGTTTTCGGTAACATCTACCCAAGTTACCCCATGACGTCATTTTACGAGGTTCCCAACAAAAGTTATCGTTTATAGTGTTTTACGTATGGAACAATGCAGGCTATCATATTTCCCTCTTTCAGAGGTATTCAAAGTATTATACATGTATATGTACTGGCAAAAACACAGTTTACCATGTAACAGAGCAGAACAGGAAACTATCTCTAACAATGTGTGTGCTAACTGGTAAAACAAGAGGGGGGGGGGGGGTTAATGAAGTGCGACCTTTACGGTCACATGGAACGGTTTACGTTCGTGTGGGTGTTTTGAGCGAGTGATGACCATAGTCTATAGTGATGACGTATTAGTGTATCATGTTCACATTTCTCTATTAAAATGTGTACACATTTTGGCTACATAAAGTTTAATGAGAGCATAAAGTAAATATTTATAAGCTTGTGTTTCATTCCTTTAGTTTTGTGTGGTTTGAAAGTAACTGGCCACGTTTCTGCAAATTCAAAAGCTGAGAGATACTAGTATACAGTTTGAGTCAAGGTAACTTTGAATGTTCACCATTATTCAAACTTAGAAAGTTCACAGAAAGTAGGAGTGTTGTATTTCTGGAGATACTGATATTTTACGGTCAAATCAACTCATTTACCAAAACTTGGGATCTGGTTATAACCTAGAATTCAGTCATTTTGGGGAGTTTGCTTTTGCATTTCCCTATTGGTTGGGGAATTTCAACCTTGACTATAATTATCAAGCATACAACTATTTCCATTAGTTTGTGACTGAACAGAAATTTTATTTAAAAAGTACAGATCAAAAATATAAAACATCACAACAGTTGTAAGTCAACAAGACACTTCAGTAATTGAAGAAACTGAACAATGTGTGTGTGAGTTCGCAACCTCTGATCATGTGTAGAAATGATGTTATGTTAGCCAGATAGTGCAATGACTAACACTTCACCAACTGTACTGTTCTTTGTCATAAGCCCCAGTACAATGCTTATGACAGGGGTATCTGTTTACATGTAATCAACAGAAACAATGGCAGTGGTTCCTCTCAACCTTTGCACATGCAATTTTATCTACGAAGGAAATTTATTGAACAATATTTTTTTGCGACAAACCTGGAATACTTCATCATTTCCACTTGTTGGGTATATATTGTGTTTTGGGATGATGCAACCAAACAACTCAAATAACAGAATGAATCATTTACCATTCTCGCTTTCTGATTTGACTGAAAACCATTGTCCAGCCATTGTCTTTGGGCTACCATCTTTACACATTTTGTGAATTTCTACTCTGCACGGGAAAACTGAGAGGAACCACTGGTCATAAACCCAAGTGCAATGTTTATGACGACTTTGACAAATACTAAACAAAACACAAAAATTGGTGAAATACTTGCACTGCCACAGGAATTATATATATCCATAATTGTGAGACTGAAAGAGGTTTTACAAATAAGGGAATGTCTCAGTGCAATGTTTACAACAAGGGACATTGTTTATTAAACTGAATCACAAGCTGTGGTGCAATGCCTGTGATCCAAACCTACCACTGCACCAGCTCCAGCATTACAAAACTTACCACCATGTCCTGCTACATGCTGGATAAGGCTAAGGCTGTATTGGTATCTCCTTAGGCTTATGACAACATTTACAAGTCTTACCAGGAATGTCAGTCGCAATGTCTTACCATTCAAAATAAAAACATTCTAATACCAACCCTCATTCAGTCTCCTTACCTGGTATTACATGTATAATATTGCAAATGAAAAATGACCTTTTTAAAAGTATGATTCTTAATTTTTAATGGGGAAACATATCCAATAGTACTGAATGTTACTTCTTGGCAAAAGAGATTTTCATGGCATTCGTTGGCGTGATTTTGAAGCCTTGTAGAGCATCTTTGGCAACTCCTGCTTGCGTCTCATTTTCAAATTCTACAAACGCAATGTCATGACGACCTGGCACAAGACGAACTTCTTTGAAGGCTTGGAACCTGTAACAAGGAAACAGAAACATAATTATTACCCTCTGGAAAACTTGCAATGTTTGAGCTGAGACGAGTTCTGACTATAAAAATGTTTTGGCCATCAAAAATTATTTTAATAAATAATTGGATAACTGGTGAAAAAAGGTTTGTTTTCATGTACTCAGGGGTGAGTAATTAACAATATTTGCTCTGCTGGAAATCTTATTCAGTTTGTTCTTTTCTCTTGTAATATGTTTGTTTTCCTTAATTTGTAAGTTATTTATCCTTTCATACTGAAGTACTGTCGTACTAGTGCTTTTCATTCCTAAATACAAAATAACTTGAATGAACTGAGTGGTGGAGCTCTACTGTGTATAGCATGAATCAACAATCTGACAAAAATATCACCAGCTTTGCTTCCCCCTTGTTTGTTCTTGTTTTGATTAGTAAGCAAGTATTTGAGTCATAAAACATAACCCAGGTGGCATTCAGCTATTGTTGTTTTAAAAAAAATAAATGTTACTACTACTCCTAGGGAACTTACTGGTTAAACAACATCTGCAACATCGTTTCATTTGTCTCTTCTGGTAAGTTGGTTAAGAATAAAATATTGTTTGGTGGTTGTTCCTGCATTGGTTGTGCTCCTCCTGGTGCTGTGGGTGAGTAAAACAAACAAGTTTTAAGTATCATATTTGTAGAGAACAATCTACTGCAGGTACAGTATAGTGTGACATTCCATGGCAAGATACCCACTGAGTTTAAGACTTAAATTATAGCACCACCATTCACAAATCCAAGGAGATATTCATACTAACAGCATCTCTAAATGATCCTTAAGTAAAATGTTACTTTTACTGTTGTAAATAAGTGGAGTCTTTGTAACAGAAAATGTATCAACACTTTCCCTGTTACCCTAGATATTTTGTATCCACTTTATCAGTGTAAGTCCTCAACTTATAACCAATGTTCAGACTTCTTATACTCAGGGCTCGCATATCAGAAAACTTTGTCCATGATTTGAAAATCAGACTAAACATAAACTAATTTCAGTTAAAACAGAATTCAGAATTATGAAAAATTGCCACCAAATAAAGTATCTGTTCAATTCATATGACACATTGTGACAATATATAATTATTTGATGTGAATGCATGACAATTTTTCTACATGATAAATTTAATAATAATCTGCCTACCTTGTTGCATTGGTGGTGGTTGTCCCATTAGTGGTGGCATACCACCCATTCCGGGCTGACCCATTCCTGGCATCTGTCCTGGCATTCCAGGTTGTGGTACAGGTACAGCTGCTGCAGCAACTGGTGGTGGTTGCTTTGTCTTCTTCACAACTAGTATTCAGAAAGGAAACATGTACAGCAAATCAATTCACAAATCACTTAGACATTACAAGGACAGAAAAACATACACTATAGTATAACACTAAACGAACTTGAGTCCAGAATACATGTAGTGTCTTGTTCTATAGATTGGTCTGAGAATTGACATACATAACTACTCATGAGGAGATTCCTACTAGCACACAAATTTTGCTGAACATACAACAGCTTAAACAAGAAGTGTTCAACAGAAGACTAAGGTTATTATTTTACATCATAATTACATCAGCACTTTTACTTGTAATTGAGGAGTCAAAGTGTCTTGCTAACTGAACCTCATTCAAGTCAATTGTTGCCAACCATGGATGCTGCTTAGCTACATCACAAGAGCTTTATATAGTCCATGACAACACCACAACAGACATGTTTATGGATGATGTGGGGTTGTAAATAAAAGAGAACCCATAATGATGAATCTTTTAAGTCTAACAAAATAATCAAGTCTTAAAACCTAAAAAGTCGGCATTATGGCAAGTGCTAAGGACAGTGCCACACAAGCACTTTCTGAAAGGTGTATGTCAGATTCATATTACAATTTTGATGATTAGGATTAGTAGAAAAAAGAACGATATATATAATCCTTATTTTACAAGATAGCAAAATAACCTGAGATGGAATAGTATCTAAAACAAGTCAGACTGTAAGATCCTACATAAGACACATGGTTCAGTCCTACTAGGCTTCTTAACCATGCAACTCGAGTGCTGGCTGATAGTATGGAAGTTGGAACAAATGTCATATCTTACAGACCTAAAAACAAGGCTACAATTCCACTATTTACCTTTGACAGGTTTTTCTTCTGGCTTCTTCTTCTCTCTCTTCCTTTCCACGTATGTTCCTTTCATTTTAGCAATGAGGTCAGAGTCTGTCTTAGAATATCCTATCCTCTGTCATACAAACAATACATTTTTTTTAATAATGTGGTTTTAGCAGTTACAACTTGAACTGTTCAACACATTTAAGTTCAAACATTAGTCTGTGTCTCCACCAGTGAAGTACACCATTATCAGAATTCACACCAAAACTTGCATAGCACAACCATTATTTGTAAATGAACTTTACATAATAGTATAGGTAAAATATCAAAACACACATTTTATCTACTTTTACTAAACATACATTTTTCTATACTATATAAATTAAGTCCATGTCAGTCTTTACCAAATTTCCAATTTTTCATTTTTACTAATTTTTCTGTTTTGAAATTGCAGTTCAGTAGAGTTCTTCATGTTTAAGATAACATTATTGAAATGGGGGTCTGGGCACAAGAGAGATTACATACTCTTCACTTGATTATAGATATCCACAGAAAAACTTACCATTGGTTTGTCATAGAAGGGGAAACCTTGCATGGATCTCAGTGCATTGGTTGCACTTCCCAATTCTTTAAATATAACAAATGCCTGTCCCCTCATCTTGAGTGTTTTCATTGCAACAATGTCAAGGATTTGACCAAACTGGGAAAATATTGCATATAGTGACTTCTTCAGTTCTGTAGGAAAAAGGTTATAACATCAATGCGGTTTATCATCTGTTACTTGTATATCTTTATTCTTTCCTACACACCCCAGTGACTTGGCATGATGCATTGATATTGTATAGTGATGCAACATATTGCCATTAATACTGTCTAAAATTCAAGTTTCAATATCATATGGCATAATACATGTAGTGTGTTCACACCAGAAGTAAATACAGATTGGAATATGAATTGTTATTTTCATCCAAAAAATGGTTGTCTTCAATAAAAGTAGACCGGCAATGATTACTACATATATACACATTACATAGGAATCTAAGGATATGTCCACTGTATGTACATGTACATCCCCTCAGTTTTTCAACAAAAGAAAAGGTGGACCCATGAATTCAAATCCCATAATATATGGCAGCAGTTACCCACTTCTTAGTACTGACAAGAAAAGAACTCTAAAGCTCTAACATTAGAATATAATAAATTACTTACCATCCTTCTTAATCTTCTCATTTAGGTTGTTGATGTAAATGGTATTATTTGGTCGATTTTCCATGTTTCTTTACTGACATTTAAGTTAAAGTAACAACATTATCATACTAAATATATTGCCATTCAACTTGTGCCACAAGTTAGAGTTGTGAGGTAAACCACTCTCGAATCGTATCAAAGTCACAGATTTTTGAATAAACAATAATTTAGCATTTCTTTGGAGTTTGCAGCTGGAAAAAGATCTACGTACATGATGCAGTGTACATTATTTTGTCATTGTACATGAAACTATCCAGACTAGACGCGGCAGCCATTTTGGACGCCGCCACACAATAAAGCGACAAACACATGTGACTGACTGACCCAGCTTGAAGACAACAATTCATTGGGCCCTACGGACAGAAATGTCTAGTCATTAATAAAAAGTAAAGTAAAATACACCTGTATGTGCAAAGGATACACTACGGATAATACGTGGCAGTCTGTACTATCTTGAGCACACGAGAGTCCTCTTCCCTCAGATAATCGTTGAGCTAGCGTGGCGCTGTCGGGGGAATTTAGCGCCCTCTTACAGAAGAAATCGGGATAATTTCTCCAGAATTCTATTTTTGAGGGCGCTGTACAAACAACAACCCCCGGGTTGGCTAAAATAAATCTTTCTTTTTCATGTTTTCTTCGAAGAGAGGTTGGTAACCTTTATAAATATTAAGCTTAGTACTGTTTAACATGGTGACAGATTCAAAACCGAACTTTTGCCTCAAGATTTAAACTTTCCACTGCACTACAACAAATAATCATGATTGACCACAAATTAACGGATACAATGTCTTTTTATAAAAAAAACTGACCAGTTTTGAGTGAATATATCTTTAGTAATTTGATGAAAAAAGTTCCAGTTGCAGCTGGTGCAGGTTAATGATCACATGACCACCAAACCGTGACCTCAATGATATATATACTCTACCTATTTTGAAAGTTGCGTAATCGGAGCTACCATTGTCCATGCATCATATTTTGCCTTTGATTATGGGGTACGGGCTTAAAACAAACAATCAAATGGATAATTAAATAGATAGTTTGACCTAATGAGAGATACAAACTATATTAGGGAGCCTTCGGTAATTACTAGGGGGGGGGGCCGAGGGAAATCAAGCTCACTCTGTGGCATAAAATGTGACCCTTCCCCTAGTCCGTTGTGCTAAAAATGGCCCTCAATTTTCTTTCTCTAAAATGTTGTTCAAATATTTTACATGTAATAAAAAAACACAATTTTAACGCCACGACTCCATGTGGAGTAGTTGTTAGAGCTCAAGATTAGTAGTCAGGAGGTCCTTAGTTCTTCCTTTACTACTTTGATACCTACTCCTCTCGTCACACCACATCATTTCACTGATACGTTAATTACGATGGTGGTAGTGGTGGGATGTTGTAGCAGCAGGTTTGGAACCGGTGGCAGCGGTGGGATCAGGCCAAAATAACAAAAGAATGCAAAGTTAATTAAAAATGAGTCAAAGTAAAATGTGACCCTCCCCTAATTTGCATTTTGTAAAGTATGGCTTTCCCCTGAAAACCGATTTGTAAAAATGACCCACCCCCCCACCCCCATTTCCCGGCCTTCCCCGTTAAATACTGAGTGCTTCCTAAAGTATTTTTTTGTCCTGTTATTATCAAATTGGTTTACGTTTGGGTTGTTGACAATATCTTTGCTAGTGTTTTGTGAAAGCCGTCATTGACGTACGACTGGACTGGGCAGTCCTCCAAGTACGTTAATGAACTATATGAACACGCCATCGATCATCGTAACGTAGGCCACCAGCACATAAGTAACACGTCACTGCACTAGGACAACAAAACAACACTGAATGAATACATTAATTTATTGCTCAGGAAGTGTAGAGCTTCTGTGCATGCTATCCGTTAACTATGACGTGATGAAACCCCTGACTTTACATCCTTGCTAGCAACAGCTGCAGTAATACTAGTAGGTCAGTAAACCTGAATTCGGGAAAATTTGAAGTAAATCATAGTTATACTTACACACCAAAAACAATAACAACGGAAGAAGAAGAAGAAGAAGAAGAAGAAGAAGAAGAAGAAGAAGAACAAGAAGAACAAGAAGAACAAGAAGAACAAGAAGAACAAGAACAAGAACAACAAGAACAACAAGAACAAGAAAAACAACATCAACAACAGCAACAAAACAAACAACGAGGTCATATTTTTATGGATGAAACGGACCTGTGATATGAGAGAGAGAGTGAGAGAGAGAGAGAGAGAGAGTGAGAGAGAGAGAGAGAGGGAGAGAGAGAGAGAGAGAGAGAGAGAGAGAGAGAGAGAGAGAGAGAGAGAGAGAGAGAGAGAGAGAGAGAGAGAGAGAGAGAGAGAGAGAGAGAGAGAGAGAGAGAGAGAGAGAGAGAGAGCGATAAGGCATTTTAAACAATTTAAAACTTTTTTTGTAATGCTTTATCTAGGCTGTAGTTATTCTTTGTAAGTTTAGTTGTAATATTTTGATATATGAATTTATATTTTTATAATATTGTCGCAATTCTGTCGGGAGGCTGAAATGTTCAATAGGAATAACTCATTATCGCCATGGTAACTATAATAAACAACGTTAAACTAACATTTATGATATAGTTTGATAGCATACTATACTAATAATACTACTTTATTGATTCCGTGAGGGGAAATTGGGAAACTGCCAGCATTTAAACTTACAACACTACAAATAATACACGGTAGACATAAACGTTACAAAGGATTGCTACAGGACGACAGTGGTGCAAAAAACATTAATTACACTAAAAAATTGTGATAACAATAATAAAAACAGGACAATACATGATTGTTAGTTAACGTTCAATATGGGAGATCGAATGTCTGCCCCCCCCCCACAATTTCAATGTCATTTCATTTTGATTTGAAACTCGTTCTTTTTGTTGAATTAATGCCAAACTGAGTACCAAGGAGAAGTTCTTGTGTTGTTTTCACGTTTTCAATGGTGCTGTGTCCCCGAAACTGCTGAATTCGTGTTTAGTTATTGTTGGTTTATTATGCAGTGAACCCTTTTCAAACTCCTCTTCAAAACTTTAGCCGTGTAACGAGTAAAGAGAGTTTGACAGAATAAGGTAAAGAAAAGAAAAGAAAGCAAGTGTAAAATCTGTTTACCGGGAACTTAAATTCTTCACTGTCGATACGGTCTTTGACTGACTTTACCGCCTCCACAAATTCGATGAGGTAAAATACTTAACCTTTTAATATCTTAATGTTTCAAAGATCTATGGAATGTCCTTCGGAAAGCAGCGCGAATATTTCTCATTTCAAGGTGTACATTTGAAACATTTATAGGATTGTTTTTGCCTGTTTTTTGTTTTTCTGCCATAGTTTTCTAGTGATTCAGGATGAATCACCTCTCATTTATTTGACCTCTCTTGACCTCTAACGATGACGTCATGCTAATCTTTTACGGCTTCTGCGCAATACATATGCGCACATCTCCCAGCTCCATTTCCTGATGCGAAAAGCAGTCATTGTGGATTCTGGAAAACGCCCGATTTTGCTGAAAATTTTCCCCATGCGAGCAGATTGTGCAACATTTAGAAGCTGCAGCACTTTCACTAGATAATAATAGACGTTGCATTGACAAGATCGAGGTAGGTTATGCGTATTTTATGGTGGTAAATCGGATGTGATGATTTGTGCAATTGTGCAAGGCCACACTCAGTCTCCGATTCTTGTTATGAGCCGTGGTATATTACGAACCCAGGCTCTATTGTTGGGTTCGATGTGAAGAATCGACAACGCAGCAGCGAGAAATCACATCCGATTCCTGGTATGCATTCTCAGGAATTCACTCACAGTGTTGCATTCGGTTGAAATCGTTATATTTTGGCTTTTTCTTCGATGGAAATCCGTGGGTGTCACCCAAGGCCATTGGTGTATGTTGTTTAATGTTGAAGTCATGGCAAACGTAGCACACCGCAGAATCACAGAGTCTCGATACAATGAAACGTAATTTGCTAGGGGTGTCACTCTGTGTATTGTATATATTAACCCAGAAATGAACGCTCGTTCGATTCATTAGTGCAGTCACAGCGCCGCTGTACCACAGACTTGTGTGCGTTCTGAAATCACGGGCATACAAAAATTGACAATTTGAGAAAAAAAATCTGACAGCGAGGTAGCTGTAATGATGAGAAGGTGGATGAATATAACGTTAACATTACCCAAACGTTGTTATGTCAGTGATTATCAAGTGGGGTAGTTGTTGCTCGTTTTGTGGCTTTGTTAAAAGCAAATCCGAATTCTTCAAATGACACATTTATACTAGTACATGTACCTGTGTCGTGCAATTTTTAGTTAGGAACGAGTTGTCATGCATGCTGCCAGGCAAACAGAGTAACATTATTCTAACAGATGATAACGGTTTCATATAATTATAACTGAGTTTGATGAAGCAATAGTGTCTTTGTAATTATCATCATAAGTAATACAAACAATGAAAGAAGAGTAGGACAGTGTGTATGCATTAAGATAATAAAATGTACAATATAAAACACTCCATCATTTGGGACTGAAATTAAGTAATTGAATACCCTACTCAGAAAGCTGAATGGATAAATTTCACATGCATTGAATGGCTTTAAATGTATTAATTTCACAATAGAGCTTGGTTTTTGATGAAAGATTTTAGTTATTTTGTGAAAAACTGAGACCAAAAAGATGACCAGGATAGAATACAAATAATTTGATGTAGGTTGCATAGAAGTCAGTGGATCATATCAAAACAGTTAAATGTACAACAATATAAACAAAAGATGTGATGGATACTTGAAGTATGATGGACCATTTAAAGACAGTCATAGTTGTTTACTCTGTCTTAGGGGGTCTATTCCCTATATCTCCCTTGACTCCAACTCCCTAGCTTGAATGCAATTGTATTGCTGGTCTTCCAAACACCTAATGTTCAATTCTTTATATGTACACTGTCACTATGAACACACATCTTTTATTTTTACTTCTGTATGTAATAGATTAGTTTTTACAGCAAAACTCTGGCAAGCATGCAGACGTGATGTTTGTTCCACTAATCCGAGCTAGTTACATTATATTATAATTTGAAATAAAGTGCCAACCCATGTCTAAATAAATTTACATTTGTCAACAAAACATGAAAACTTTCTTTCTTTATCATGACAACATCTTATAAAAATGTGCAAATTTTTGGCATTTAGTATTCAATAATACTGATTTGTGGGACTTAAAATATGAACTTATTAATTTGGTATTTTTTGGTTGTTGATGACTACTGGTAAAACATTTATAGATGAATTTGTTGGTCACTTTAAAATGATGTATTCAAATGGTCTTATTAAGATGTAAATAGTATGTAAATGTATTTTATTCCAGGTGCCACTATAATCTATTGTGATTTTATGCTAATACTGGAAGTCAAAGTTGTCAGTCTTACTGTACTACTACTAAGTACATGTAAGTGACTAACAGATCAGGAAAAGTGCTATGGGTATTTTGAGTCATATAGTGGTTGTCTTTTGTACAATTTGTCACTATCGTCATGTTCTGTAGCATCATCATTTACATGTGTAGAGACTATGTAACTTTTATTTAGTTGTATAATTTGACTAAATTCAAAATTTTTCAATTTTTGTAAATTCACCCTAAAAAAACTTCACAAGAGGACTCGGAAAACAATAACAACTTTGGTTGCAAGTTTGAGACCAGAAAGGGAAATGTAGGATCTTGTGGCTGTTTTGATGTAAATTTTACAGAAAACGAAGTGTTTGGGAATACATGTATCATAGTATGGTTTTCATTATATAATGAGGACAATAAAAAAATTAATGAGCACTTTGCACCTTTGTTACTTTATTTAGGGAAGACACTGAACTAGTTTTGGGTTGACAGGAAAAATGAAACTACCCATAGTGATAGAGTTGAGGCAGTCAGAATCAAACACTTTTAAAATGTTTTGATTATTGACATTTTATATTGGTATCTCAATATGGCAGATATGGCTATAGAATGAAAGATTTGTTAATTTATTCAGTTCTCTTATGTAAAATATGAAATGTTCTTGTTTGGATGACAAAGTTAGGTGTATGATTCAAAACCTTATTTGATAAATTCAGTTACTATGGCAATGATGTAACAGAATTCAAAGGTATTCAAGTACATTTGAACTTAATCCAAGTAACTGTAAGTTGTTTTGCCCATTAAAAGTAAGCCAGAAAAAACCCAGCTATTGCATTTATCTTCATTAAAATTTGACTAAATTCCAGAATTATCAATTTTTGTAAATATCATTCTTGCATAAAATGATAATGAACTGTCTGATAAGTTTGGTAAAGTGTGTATGTTATACATGATGTATACATATAAATATAAAATTTAAGTTTGCAGTCCTTTGGTCCATCTCAGTGTTTGGCTCTAAAGGTCTTGGGAACGTAGTAACAAGGGTAGAAATGAGGAGGGGGGGGGGGAGGAATCTGGTACAGCTTGTATAGATTTACATCATTTTGCATCATGGTGACTTTAGTGAGAAATTGTTGTAAAATGCTGGAGGAACTTTTACCTACAATGTACATGTTCCTACATAATCACTGGTACATGTACATGGTAGAGAATCCTGTCAAATACAATGTACTTTGGGAACTTGGTAGAGAACCCTGTCAAATATCTAGGAAACTTGGTAGAGAACCCTGTCAAATACCTAGGGAACTTGGTAGAGAACCCTGTCAAATACCAAGGGAACTTGGAAGAGAACCCTGTCAAATATCTAGGGAACTTGGTAGAGAACCCTGTCAAATACCTAGGGAACTTGGTAGAGAACCCTGTCAAATACCAAGGGAACTTGGTAGAGAACCCTGTCAAATATCTAGGAAACTTGGTAGAGAACCCTGTCAAATACCTAGGGAACTTGGTAGAGAACCCTGTCAAATACCAAGGGAACTTGGAAGAGAACCCTGTCAAATATCTAGGGAACTTGGTAGAGAACCCTGTCAAATACCTAGGGGAACTTGGTAGAGAACCCTGTCAAATATCTAGGAAACCTGGTAGAGAACCCTGTCAAATACCAAGGGAACTTGGTAGAGAACCCTGTCAAATACCAAGGGAACTTGGTAGAGAACCCTGTCAAATACCCAGGGAACTTGGTAGAGAACCCTGTCAAATACCAAGGGAACTTGGTAGAGAACCCTGTCAAATATCTAGGAAACCTGGTAGAGAACCCTGTCAAATATCTAGGAAACTTGGTAGAGAACCCTGTCAAATACCTCTAGGGAACTTGGTAGAGAACCCTGTCAAATACCAAGGGAACTTGGAAGAGAACCCTGTCAAATACCAAGGGAACTTGGTAGAGAACCCTGTCAAATACCTAGGGAACTTGGTAGAGAAACCTGTCAAATACCAAGGGAACTTGGTAGAGAACCCTGTCAAATACCTAGGGAACTTGGTAGAGAACCCTGTCAAATACCTAGGGAACTTGGTAGAGAACCCTGTCAAATACCAAGGGAACTTGGTAGAGAACCCTGTCAAATACCAAGGGAACTTGGTAGAGAACCCTGTCAAATACCCAGGGAACTTGGTAGAGAACCCTGTCAAATACCAAGAGAACTTGGTAGAGAACCCTGTCAAATACCAAGGGAATTTGGTAGAGAACCCTGTCAAATACCAAGGGAACTTGGTAGAGAACCCTGTCAAATACCTAGGGATCTTGTGTAGTCTGTTAACTATTTACTACCCTTAGCAAAAACACTGATATTAAAGGTATCTTGGTAAAATGACTGGAGAACTCAGGTAGATTTTACATACAGTGTACTTGTGTAGTACAAAAAACATTGGTAGGGAACCCAATAAAATACATGGAGAATGCAGGTTGATTTGTACAGTTTGTACGTACTTATAGCCATTACCAAAATACTTGTAAACCACTGGTACATGTATATGCTAGGGAACCCAATAAAATCTGTGGGAATTCTGGTAGATTTCATCTAAAAAGTACTAACCCCATGAACAAAAAACACTGGTAGGGAACATCTGCAAAATACCATGGGAAAGTTTTACCTACATGTACACTGTTGTACTTGCAGCCATTAACAAAAACTCTCGTAAACTACTGTTGTGGTAGGGAACTCAGTAAAGATAACTGGTAGATTTGACATATTCTGGTTGGCCAGGAGATTGCTATGTACAGTAGCAATGGGCAAACAGCAATCATGAATGAGAAAAAATAACTTATTGCATATGTTGTTCTCTTGTATTCCAACAATTGTCTGTAGGAACGAGAATCTCAAAACTTTGCCTTTACGGAAGGCATTCAGTATAAATCTGGTGTTTTATAAGAGGTTTTAATATACATTGGAATGTGATGTGTTCAAGGCATTTCTTTTGTATTGAAAACCTAATTTAACTTTTTTTGTTCCTTTCCCAATGTCACAGTTATAGGCCAATATGATACATAAAAAGTACAGGTGAACATTTATTTTTGATGGGATATTCGTAGTTGAAAAGAGATGTCGCTAACAAAAGCAAAATGCAATCGAATACAACAGATTCTGTTCTGACAAATACAGTGTTCATAAAGCAGTTATAAGTTGTCTTTTCTTGGTATAATAATGTATGTAACATAGCATCAGTGTGTATAATCAGCAGGCGTGATGTCTATATATGTACAATCATACATGCCTGATGATTTCATGAGTCAAGCCCAGTGTATTTTGTTAATGAGAAAATCTTTTTATTTGTGAAAGTGAAAACAGTTTGTGGTATTTTTGTCGTGGGTTACATGCTTGTTAAATAGTGAGGATAGCAGTTGTAATGAGGGAGTATGATTGCATATGTATAGGCTGAGTCACCTTGAGAAGTGTATGAATGAGTAATAGAGCTGACAGGCTAGGCAATCAGCTAAGATGGCCGACAGACGACAGGTCAATAACGATTGTGAAAGCATGCCATATCGCTTAGTTCCCTCTCCTTCATGAAATCAAGAGGCTTGGTGAGATAAGGTCCATGTTTTGTTCATGACATCCTCTATGTTACATAGCTGTAACTCTGAACTTTTCCAAAGTAAGGACAAATTTGTTTACTCCAAACATAGTGTATGTTGTAGTACTATTGATGGTCTGTTGTAAGGCTGAGCTGTATGACATATTAGCCATGATGAATTGCTGTGCTGTTCAGTTATTGTGAACACATCCCAGGATGTTATCATCATACCACTTACTCAATTCATACATTTATTGATCATTGAAATTTATAGGAAGTTTACAATTAAAACTTCACTCAGTGTATAGAAATGTGTGAAAATTCCCACTGGCATCAAAATTACAATGAAAAATTAGTTATGCAATATTTAATAATTGTGACCAAAAATATACATCATGTATATGATATTGTGTAGGATCAGGAAACTACTGTGAAGTCTGTAAGTTCAATATCGATGTTATGTGATGTGTTCGTATGATGGATGATATTGTAGGTACATGCAACTTTAGAATTTCCAAGCATCACGTAATCAATCAGGGTATATGAGACGTGTAATTTATGATATCATTATGAAAGCACTACATCTATAGATTGAGGTTGACATTGGACAGATTGATTCATGTTTTTGTTCAGTTTAATGAACACTCAAAGTCAATTCTAATATAGAATGCATTATGTACTTCGTGAATTCATTTTAATAATTATCCTGAAACAAAAGGCAATATACAAAGCCTCTATATCCTTACTTGAGTCAGAAAAAAAAGATGAGTTGAGTTATTTAAATTAAAGGGTACAAGATGAGTTGCATGAATTTTTTTGGAAATAATTTCTGCCATATTTGAAAAGATACTTGTAGTTATAATTCCTCTTAATACGAAAAGTGTATTCAGCTGTCACTTACTATGGGGCACAGCTCAAAAACCTGGACCATATTCAGGCATACTGTTGTACGTAAACAATTTGATGAAGTAAGTTAGTATATATTATATATATTAAAATTTTGAGGAATCTCCAATAGTACTGTAAACCTAGATATTTCCACCTATACAAATTTTGCGATTTTACAGTCTTCAGCTAGTTTTCAAAGACTAATTTTTACCAGACTGGTACATTGTGTTTATATACAAGAAGGCAGTTTAGTCACTACTTGTTTTTGCATTTTTGTTTTCTAGCGAAGTGGAAATAAGTGTTTAGTGAAAATTTCTGGGTTTACAGTATTTTGCCATTAATGAGTGTAAGAGCAATGCCAGGAGATGATTTGTAATGTCATCAAAAACAATGACATGAATTGACATTAACATTACCTGTATACTAAAATATTTTAATTGAGGTTACAATGTATATCTATACTATAGAAGTATTTGCACACGGGTAAACTGTTTATGATGTCAACCTGTGCCACTTTCCAGCATTGCCTAACAGTCTTTGGAAACTATGCAAATTAAGGCACTCACTTCTCCTTTTCTAAACACTACTATTCTGTTCACAACAATGTAATGAGAAATTGATGCTGTTGGCAGATAGTACATACTTAACCAATTCACCATCAAAATATGGAAGTTGTAATCCATGATGATGTCACAATTAATTGATGGGGAATCTATGTTGACAGATTACATGCATAATGAGTTTACACTGGATTCCATTGCCAACCCAGTAATAATACATTGTCTGCATCAAAAACATAACATGTCCAAATATGTTAACTGTGAATAGATGTACCATTTACATGTATTGATATGTACATGTATACTGGTATTCTATTGTTTGCTTTTGTACATGTATGGTATGTATGTCTCTAGACTGTCTATATCGTGGTCTGTGATCATGCTTTGCTGTCTCACTTACCACTTGTCATAATTCCCCGTATCAAGTCGTTATTTGTGGCACATACCCAAAGCTAAATCATAAGTTTAATTTACATAAATACATATATATTATCACACATCATTTGTTACATACATGTAGAATACTTTGTTTTCTCACAAATCGCTTGTTGTAATTCCTGTTCCTGTATAATCAAGTTATTATTTCTGCCACACACCACAAAGCTGTTATCATATTTTTAATTTACATAATTACATATAGATTATCACACGTCTAGACTCAGTTACCCCAAATGTCACTGCTGTGACTCTTCTATGAGACCACTCAAATGAGTCTAGGAAAACCACATTCTAACTACCCAGCTCGGATATATCTCTGTGAGCAGTGCATGCTGGGAAATACTTCATGTCCAACATTGCACACCGAACGATTTCGGTATGTATACCTAATGACAGGTTGTCACTTCTCAAGCAACTGATAGTGATACATCTTATTTACAACAATCAGACCTCGTAAGCCCATTTTTATGACTCGAAAGAAATGTACTGTGACTTCCAGTGCGGGGTAGTTGGAACGTGGTTTCCCCGGACTCTCGTCTAGGTGGTTTCGAAGAAGAGCCCCCAGTGGTGAGAGTCTTGGTAACCAAGACTAACACATTTCCTGTGTTGCATACATGTACATGTAGAGGTGTCTGTTCATCCCAGTTACATGTGTTCATTTACCTAATGACTTCATTTGAATAATCAAGCCGTAATCATAATCACTATCCATTGGGACTTATCAGCAGATGGAATATTTTACAATCATAATAACAACTTGATGCATGAATTAGAACAACAGTTAGTGAGACAGTGAAACAAAATCACAGACCTCGATGTAGACATGCTCGGTTCATGTCTGTAGTGTAGCTTACATTGGTAGCTTGCCTCGATGGCACAGACTACAGAAAGTTTACAAATGCATGTAACACTATACAAGGTAAACATAATGTTATATATATGTAGTATACATGTATATAGTAATACTATATTATACTACACTACTATATACATAGACATGTATATACTACACATATATGTATATAACGTATATAGTGTACGTGTACATACATGTACTACATGTATATATCCTGTACTTTCCATTTTGCCTTCAAGCTGTTCAGACACTGAGTGTGAGATACCGGTAGTACATACAGATCTATGTTTAGTATCATTTATGACAGTTTTAAACAGTTGTGTTGCATGACAGCCCAACCCAGGTGTTATTGACAAGTTATTGTCTCCTTAGCAATCATTACAGCACATCTAAGAGAATGTCCACAATTCTCAAGAGGACATCAGTCTATAAGTTTAACATACATGTGCCATGCATTGATGTCACCCCGTACATGTGTGTTAATTAGGCCATAACCCAGATATTTACACTGTGTATGTAATGGTACAAAGCCTACAACTACTCCATTACAATCAATTAGGTTAGCAATGTCATCAATTCTTGTCCAATGTGATGGCTCATGCATTGTAGTTACTAGTGATGTCATCAATTCTTGTCCAATGTGATGGATCATGCATTGTAGTTACTAGTGATGTCATCAATTCTTGTCCAATGTGATGGCTCATGCATTGTAGTTACCAGTGATATCATCAATTCTTGTCCAATGTGATGGCTCATGCATTGTAGTTACCAGTGATGTCATCAATTCTTGTCCAATGTGATGGATCATGCATTGTAGCTACCAGTGATGTCATCAATTCTTGTCCAATGTGATGGCTCATGCATTGTAGTTACCAGTGATGTCATCAATTCTTGTCCAATGTGATGGATCATGCATTGTAGCTACCAGTGATGTCATCAATTCTTGTCCAATGTGATGGATCATGCATTGTAGTTACCAGTGATGTCATCAATTCTTGTCCAGTGTGATGGATCATGCATTGTAGTTACCTGTGATGTCACCATTCTCGACCAATGGTATCATATATTGTAGTTACCAGTAATTTCATCAATTCTTGTCCAATAGAAACCATAGCTAATGGTGATGTCATCAAGTCTTGTGCAACAAAGATTATGAATAGTCATGATGTCATCACTTCTTGAATGTGCAACAGTGTATGTGTATATATTTATGATGCCATCAATTTTTGCGAGTGCTTCAGAAATAAGGCTGTGACATCATCAGTGCTTCACAATAGAGATCTTGGTTACGAGTGATGTCATCAATTGTTTTCCAACAGACTATTTGTGTCAGTTCTGTTGCATGATACATGTACATGTATGGTATATCAGACCACAATTTATATACACATGTAACATGTACGTTTTTCGTATCTTACTGCAACTGTTTATGTATTTCATAACTTGTACCATTTCATAATACAAAATAATAAAACTGTCTCCAATGATAATATTATTACTCTACTAAATATCTTTATTATGGTGGCCACTGTGTAGCACCTTTGTGTTCTAGTGAATGTTAATTAAAGCAGGAGGAAACTGCATTGTTGTACTAAGGGAAAACATTGTTCTGTCAGATCCAGCCAATTTAAATATCATTCTTGTTATGTACAGACATGGTTCATTTAATAAAAGCCAGCCATGCATGATGGCTATGCAGGTACAATGTACGTTTGAACCCTGACTGTACAGAGGTGGTAAAACTTAAAAGGCAAAGGAGCTGACTGATACAACACCTACTATATGTAACTCATCTGAAACATATCAAAATAGAGTGTGAAAATGTGGCTGAAAACAACTCATTGGAAGCTAAGGATGCAAACAAGTTTCAAACATTTGCTCTTTTATAAATGAATGAATGAATAAATGTTAAGTTTGTTCTGTTTTCTTACAGGTGTGTGCCAAGAGATAGAAGAATTGTAACACATTGAAAATAGTGATGTCTGTACAACAAGCCAAGTGTACTGCATACAAGACTGTGTAGCAGTAGTTGTCTAATTGTTTCTTAATCTCTGTAAAACTCATATGTTGAAGATCTTGTGCTATACCTAGAGACCAATATGAGTGTTCCACCAGAGGCCAGTGGTTATGATGATGCTAAGGCTGAAAAGCCCTCCGGCAAAAAACAGGTCACTGTTAAAGTGTCTGGAAATGAAATGGCCAAACCTACTAACAAGAACAGGAGACCAGTTCAATCTGACCTAGTAAGTTTGACAGATTCAACTTTTGCTTCTTTCTGCAAATGTACATGAACATTTTTTTCTCTAGAACACATGATGGCAGGACTACACCAAGTATAATGATAAGAATCATAAGAATACTATAATTAGAAATTTATTTGTCAAAATTTACTAGAAATACATGTAGTTTTTACATGATAACAATTGTGTGCCATCTATGTAGAGAAAATATAGTCAGAATCAGATGAAGAAAATGAATAGGTAATACTATAGTCATAAATTAAAAAAAAAAAAACAATGGGGAGGGGGAGGGAGGGGAGATTTTAGCTCTGTTACCTGCATTAAAAATTTGCATACAGCCTGTCAAACTCTGTCTATGTATCTATAACTGACTACATGTATGATGTGTATGTAAGCAACATTATATGGGGTGGGATTTGGAAAGTAAGGTACGTGTATTATAATATGCAATTTGTCATGTGATGATATGATTTGTCATGTGATGATATGGAAAGTAAGGTACATTTGTACATGTACATGTATCATATGCAATTCTTCATGTGATGATATCATTCAAAGGTACTTGTACATGTATGTCTTTTTGTTGTTGGCCCAAGTAGTAATTTTTATATTATTTATCTTGACATCGTTGGAGATAAAATTGATCTAACTTCATTTTACTGTGTTAAAAGTAACACCTCAACACACATTCATGTGATTGTAGACAATTACATGTATAATGTGTTTTAATTGACTTGAGGTTCAATAACTATTAATTTTTTATATATTCAGTTTTCTTACTACGGTAAGAGAAATGTCTGTATCCTGTTGATACACATACATGTATGTCTGTACAGTGTGTATGTACTTCTTGTATGTATTGTAATAATAGGGTAGTAATGTGTCTATAATGACATCCTGTATAGAGTGACCTGCAGTAAAGGATAGAAACATATTTGTTATGTAATGGCCAACTGAAAAAATTGTATGAATTCAAATTCCTTTAGCCATTGTATTTCTTTTATTAGCCCTGGGGAAAATGTAGTGTGATGATTGCACTAGGCAAAAGTATCCCTATGCGCCAAGTATTTGATTGCTGTAACACAGACAAATGTGTACAACTTAAATGTTCTATTGCAAAACAGGAAATACGGTTGAAAATTCCACCAAATTGTGAACTCATCAATATCGTTCTAATTTGCATGATTGAAGTGCAAAACAGAGTCACAATTTAATATATGAAATTATTTTTGATGAAACTATTTATGCCTGTGCTCTACCTGGGTATTATGTTGGCAGGACAGTACAGAGTTAAAATCTCCCCACTTCTCCTGTATGTGAATGTGATGATACAAATGTAGTTGATAAAGAATCAGGAAGGTGTAAAAACTGAATGTTGGATTGGGATGGGTAGAAAGGGGACTGTTTTGTAGACTGTAATGTAACATTTCTGTTCAGTGTGACTGTCCTTAAATTGACATCCATTGGCTGTTAGGTTTCAAAAGACTTACAGGAATATGCAGACATCACTGTACGTACATGTAGCTTCAATACTTTTCGATATCCAAAATTTATCTCATTGAATCTTTCACAAAGTGTCTGAAATGTTTTAAATCAAAAGTGAAGGGCAGGGTTACCTTATTGGAGCCACATGTATTTTTGATCATTGCCTGGGGTGTTGTACCAGAAGACACACATACACACACCCACACACATATTTTATCATGGGTCAATGATACAGCTGTACATGATGTCAGGAAGGGTTGTCAAGATACGCCCAAGTAAACTATAATGTATAGTACTGCTAAAGTGAAAGTATATGTAATAAGATCTCTGTAATAGCTACAAACTTGGCAAGAAACTATGTAGTAAATGAATAATGTACATGGGTATGGTTTCAAGCATTGCCACCATGACATTTACAGCTTAAATGTATGACATTTTACCACTTTTCAGACAGCAGAATGTTTTGATTGAAAGGCCAAATACTTAAAAACAGATACCAGTGTAAGGAAAGTTCACCTGACAGCACAGCAGGACTCATTTGACTTCAGTGCTTGTTAGTTAGATTTAGCCAAGTGAACTCTTTCAACTGCAGTTTTTCTATTGATATCCATTGGTCCAACAGACTACCACTGTGTCAACATGGGTATAGATGCAATGTTTAGCTATAGTTTATATGCCCAGTACTACCACTGTATCAACATGGGTGTAGATGCAATGTTTAGTAGTCTATATGCCCAGTACTACCACTGTATCAACATGGGTGTAGATGCAATGTTTAGTAGTCTATGTGCCCAGTACTACCACTGTATCAACATGGGTGTAGATGCAATGTTTAGTAGTCTATGTGCCCAGTACTACCACTGTATCAACATGGGTGTAGATGCAATGTGTAGTAGTCTATGTGCCCAGTACTACCACTGTATCAACATGGGTGTAGATGCAATGTGTAGTAGTCTATGTGCCCAGTACTACCACTGTATCAACATGGGTGTAGATGCAATGTTTAGTAGTCTATGTGCCCACTACTACTGCTAATTTCTAGCCCTTTCACATGTTGTTTGTAATGCTTCACTACTCAGATTTTCTTAGTGATCCACACAATTTTGTGTTAATAAAGCAGCAGGCTCTCACAAACTTTAAATTTTAGCAGTAGAATTTCATAGAAAGACAGTTCCTTAAATTTCTGAAAAAGATTTCAATGTACAGTATAAACACATATGATAGTAAATCCATGCATTCATGTAGGTATAGAATAATATTTTACATGCTGCAGTGAGTATTACCAGCCATGTCTGAAAACAAGGGCTTGAGATCTCTAAAAAATCACCAAATTCTAATACTTGGTACTTCCAATCCAATATCATAGTTTACAAAGACATACTAATTAAATACATTGTTGTTTGTCTCTATAATTGATTAATATGTAAAATGGCACAAACTGAGATTGTAAACTCTACGTGTACATAGGTGTTGAAAACGGTAACGTCAACTACATGTACTAGTGCTAGTTTTGAGGTATAAAATTTGTCCTCTGTTTGTCTTCACAGTTTGAGGGTTTCTTAAACTGATTACATAAATACATACATATTAAAATTAAGTCATGGAATCACACATGAAATATTTAAATAGTACATGTTTGAATTCTGCCAATGGCAAGTGATGGTTAAATACACTTCAGTAAGTAGAATTCTACAAATACCCTATAATATATAAAAATTAATTCACCCCACCCTGCTCCCGTTAGTATAAACATGATGTCCTTTTCATTTTTGTGTCTAAGAGTAAGAAACACTATCTTTTATTTCTTTACAGGATGTAAATAAAGAGTTCTTGAGGTGCAAAGATCAAGGAGGCACAAGACTTGATTTGAGTAAATCTGCTGTAAGTTCATACCATCATTAATCTTTTCTCTGTTTTATTGAATTCGTAAAAACCAAGATAAATGGTTAAGAAAAAACATGACTGTATGGAGGAGCCCTTTTGTGATTTTACACTCTTTCTTTATATACAAGACTTGAGTTAGATAAGAAGGATGATAGTTGTATAATTGAATAAAAGCAAATAAAAGCTTAAAAAATAATTTAAAAAAATGTACAGAACATATACCATATAAAAAACTGTACAGAATATATATAAAAAATCGATTTCTATAATTCGTTAAAATGTTTTTCTGTTTATAGATATCAGTTTTGCCAAGCTCCATCAAAGATGTAAGTATTGGATTTCTTACATAATTCTACTTTATAAATGGTGATAGGACTGATGTGCTGCAGGGCAGGACAGGGGTGGGGAGGGGATGGGGCAGGGCGGGGCGGGCAGACTTGTGTGTGTAATGCACCTGTTTGTTTTGTAAATGATTTGTCTGTGATTGGTCTCAATGTGCATCATTGGTAATCAGTGTGTCCTCTCTTATCAATTACACAAAACTCTTACAAATCTGTTTCATAACCCCCTCACCACCACCACCACCACCACCACCACCACCACCACCACCACCACCTATGTACGTTAATCATACAGAGGTTCTATGTATGTGATATGATCCTTTCTCTGTGTATAAAACCATTTTTTTTTTCATGCATCTCTTGTAGCTAACTCAGTTAGTAGAACTCTACCTCTATGGAAACAGATTACAATGTCTGCCTTTGGAGATTGGTTATCTCAGTAATCTTCAGAAGCTTGCATTGAGTGAGAATTCCTTAACCTCCTTGCCAACATCATTAGAACGACTAAAAGCTCTCAAAGTATTGGATTTGAGGCATAATAAACTAAAGGAGGTAAGAATCAACGATACTATCATCATTTCACTAAATTTGATTTGATTTTGTGTGGGCACATTGACCTCAAGAAAATAAGACTTAGTTGAACCTTGTTAGTACAGACTTAGTTGAACCTCGATAGCACACTTAGTTGAACCTCGTAGTACAGACTTAGTTGAACCTCATTAGTACAGACTTAGTTGAACCTCATTAGTACAGACTTAGTTGAACCTCGTCAGTACAGACTTAGTTGAACCTCGTAGTACAGTCTTAGTTGAACATTGATAGCACAGACTTATTAGAACGTTGGGTTTCTGCCATGTTTCAAAAGTGTTCTACCATCCTTGAGCTTTAGTAAGCTTTGAATGACAATACATAAAGAGAAATGGCTGATCTCCCTAATGTCCATGTGTTGATATGTTAAATATTTGTAAACATAGAAGAGTATGTTTCAATGTTGAAGATATGCATTTGATATCATTATGCAAATCATGAACATTATCATGTTATTGATATGTAAATTGTGATGCAATCTAGCCTTGCGATCTAACAGGTTACCTGTGGAGAACATTGTATTTTAAATGTATATAACTTACATGATGTGGCCCAATCACTTTCTGTTAATAATTCTCTATATCAATATTTAGGTAAGTTATCCCAGTAGTGTTAACTGGAGATTGTGTTCTTTATTTCATTTTCATAGATTCCTGAAGTTGTGTACAAGTTAACATCGTTAACTACTTTATTCCTGAGGTTTAACAGGATATCAGAAGTTGGAGAAGAACTTTCCAGTTTAATAGTAAGCTGAATTGATTGATTTCAAGTGTCTGTTTGTATTAACCATCATTGCATGTATGTTTCAGTCCATGTATGATAGGCTTTACTGGACATGTGGTATATTTACTTACCATCATGTATTACTATTAAGTGTACCAGGTATTCACTGGACATGTGGTATATTTACTTACCATCATGTATTACTATTAAGTGTACCAGGTATTCACTGGACATGTGGTGTATTTACTTACCATCATGTAAAGTGTACCAGTGTTCATCACTCATGTCAAGCATAAACCTATGTTAGTAGCTTAGTTGATACATGTGTTTTAAACCATACATTGAAATACTACAATGCACACTGCTAGTTGTGATAATGTCCAATATGCCCTTTTCTGTTGTTCTACATGTTTCAAACTGTGCAGGGGCATTGACCCTTGTTTGATTTCTTTTACAGAACCTAACCATGCTGAGTTTACGTGAGAATAAAATCAGAAATTTACCCCAAGGCATTGGCAAACTTGTCCACCTCATAAACTTTGATGTTTCTCACAACCACTTAGAACATTTGCCTCAAGGTAGGTTTTGTGTTATTTGATTCAAACCATACAAGTAAAGTTATACTTGTTCTCATTAGTGGTATTATTGGACAGATATTGGTGATTTGAAGAAAGGTCCCACAATTCAAAAAGGGCTCTCAAACTTCATGTGACTTACTGTCAGGCAATCATGGAAGTATAACAATGAGATTTGCTAGACTGGAAGACCAACTGTTGCTGTCAAGTGTGTCATTATGTTTAGAAACATTTGATTGATGTACCTTTAGTTGCCAGGTGTGTTCTGCATCAGTGACTAGAAGTGTGTGGAACATAACATATTAACAACACTGGGGCAAATTCACTCTAAAAGTCAGAATCAAATTCACTGAGACAGAACTTTAGAAAGAAATATAACAGAATTAGGTGTCACATGCGTACCATGAAGTAACATTCATCTTGTACCCTGTTGTTAGCAAAAAGGAAAAAGTACTAGTGTAGATAACAAAGTAAATAGACTCTAAACTTAGATGGAATTGAATTGAAAGTTAAATTGATGTAGAGATATGAAGTAAGTACTATCACTAATGTGACAGTGTCAAAGTCCTCATGTTGATTTCATCAGTAGGATTTTGAGATCAAAGGATATGTAAATTATTTGAATTGATCAATTAATGACTCCTTGAAAGGACTTGGAGTGATTTAATCTTTTTATTTGTTTTTGTCTTTCACAAACTAATAGTAAAAATATTAGTTTGAAATCTGTTATAAACAGATGTAGTAGGGGGTGGGGGCAGAAGTGGGGATGGGTGTTGTTGATGTTGTTGTAGTAAAGTATTGGTATGAACAAATTGAGTGTATATTTTGTTGAACGATATTATTGCCTGGTGTCTTTTCTCTCGAAAACAGGTCAAATTTCAATACATGTCAGTGGTGAAAAGTGAGTCAGATGCAAGTAGAATAGCCTTTGTTTTATTTACAGTTAGAATTAAATCCCTTTTTGGAAATTTTAATCTGAGCAGTATCAATGACAAGTATTCAAGGAATGGTTAAGTGATGTCTAACGTTACCTAACACAGTCATAACACTAGATTTAAATAATAATGTACATAGTTTTACGCAAATATACACTTACAATTTTGTTTTTTCTGTACAGAGATTGGACAGTGTGCTCAGTTGTCATCACTGGATTTACAACACAATGAATTACTAGATTTACCAGATTCTATCGGTAATCTCAAGCAGCTTAGTCGATTAGGACTAAGGTGAATAATTCATTTATTTTTCAGAATTTAGAGATTTTAGAATTCTTATTACAAAAGCGACAATAATGAAGGAAAATTTTTAGGATACTTACATCAGCAGATTTATAATTTTAAGCACTTATACCGATAGGTTATAGAAATATAGTATAAGTCACATTGAGATTTTTATACCAAGTCAATTTGTTTCATCATTTTAATGGTAGATATTGTTTTTTCTCAATTTTTTTAATATGACAAGAATATGTTTTGATAAAAAGTATTTCCTGAATCGAAAGCCAGCCCAGTCTAAATCTCACACAAAGTAATGATAGTTATAACCCCGGTAGTTATGAATTTGATTCAACCCAGACTCATTTACCATTTTTATATTTCATGCATATTTGCTGTTTTTTCTCTCCAGATATAATCGTCTGCAGGCAATACCAAAGTCGCTGAGTAACTGTGTTGAAATGGAAGAATTCAATGTTGAAAATAACAACATTTCTACTTTGCCGGTATGTGTGGCATGAATGAATTGTTATTGAGACCTGTATGCCCTCTTGCTACAGTGTTTGCGCAAAGGTTGGGAACCCTGGTAAGGGGAAGGGTGAAAGGGGTAACAGTTTCATAGTTTCCCATATAATCTTACAATTAGTTTTGTTTGGAAATGTGGCACTAAAATGACTGGGGAACACCAATAGATTTGACCTACAGTACTTTCTGACTCTCAGCATTGGTCTATCCCTTATGTACTGACTGAATTGTTTTAGTTAGAAGACTATTACATGACTCTCTGTACATCCTATCTCAAATTTGTCATCCTATCTGGGACAATAACTATGTTTGTTATGTACTTTACAGGAAGGACTACTCTCTAGTCTTCAGAATCTCACCAGCCTCTGTTTGTCACGGAACAACTTCACCTCTTATCCCATTGGAGGTCCCTCTCAGTTTGCTACTGTATATGTAAGTTGCTAACCCAGTACACATCTAGCTGCTGTTAGTGCCAGTTACATGGTTTAACAGAGGATTAGTTGCATATTATAATGAGAATGCATTACACATCAGACCATTATCATTACATGCATACACATCAATGACATGTAGAGAATTGTGTTCAGCTAGGTGTTCGAAACACAAACTTAAAAGACAGTGGAACATGTACATGTACTCATTCACATCTTCTGTTCAGAAGGCTGAAGTCATGCCATTGTTTTCTGAAGTTAGTAACATTTTATCTTGCAAAGTAGTACCCAAAAGAATAATCCAACACTCAGTTCACTGTTATATTTCTGAACTCTGATATCAAAATTATGACATGTAATTGAAGAAAAATGACAAAAATTTATCACATATTTATAGTTACCGTTATGGTACATGTAGAGTATACATTTGATGTTCGAATGTCTTGTACAGAATACATGTATTAATTATGAATCCCATAATTGTGATGCTACATGTATATAACACATGTAAATATTTGTATCTAAGCCTCTCTATATAGGTTACATGCTTTAGGCTGAATTAGGGTATTCAGTTTTCTGGTATTGATGTAAGTAACTCATGTAGATGTACCTATGCAACTGTATAGTAGGATACTCAACTTCAAACATTTCAATGAGTCATAACCAGTGTCATATGGTTGGCACAAGAACAGAAATTTATTTCAAGCAGCAGAAGAGAGATTAATTAATATATCATAACTGTTCTTGACAGTTTGTATATAGATGGGATATTGAGCAATGTCATTCATCATGGCTGCAGTATATTATATAGTTTGATAACTAACACTTCTCCTGTTTATTCCTTTTTTTTTGTTTCAGTCAATAAACATGGAACACAACCACATAACCAAGGTTCCATTTGGAATATTCAGTCGAGCAAAGTGTCTGACGAAACTGAATATGAAGGAGAATCAGCTGACTGCATTACCACTAGGTATTAATAGCTTGATTGCTTGATTTATTGATTGATTGATTGATTGATTGATCTATTTATTTACTCATTTGTTGACAATGCCATGGCATGCAGTGTATAATAAAAAGTCTATTCAGCTTGGCCATCTACTTTTACATCCCTAACTCATTGGTCACAGTCATCAATTCCTCATGTTGAAACTATCCAGGGTGACATTAGTACAACAGCTTAAGTGTTCTTCAGTCATGTTGATGTCACTGTTGTGTCACTGCCAAAAGCTGGCTTTCCACAGTTGTATCAAAAAATGGCCATCTACTTTTACATCCCTAACTCATTGGTGACAGTCATCGGTTCCTCTTGTTGAAACCATCCAGGATGACTTTGATTCAACAACTTAGTGTTCTGCAGTCACGACGATGATGTTGATGTCACTTTTGTTAGAATTACAAGTTGTTCATCCCTCACAATCATCAAATGAATGACTGTGATGACATTGTTTGTGTTTGCTAGATGTTGGTACTTGGATACACATGGCTGAGTTGAATCTGGGGACAAACCAAATCAGCAAATTACCAGAAGATATCCAATCTCTGGAGTCACTGGAAGTATTAATACTTAGTAATAATTTACTCAAGGTAAGCTTAGTCTAGAACATGGTATTCTGAAAAAAATCTGTCCATATATACACACAGCCTGTTTATAAAATCTCAATTTTCTGTAGATCACCAAATAGTCATTGGATATTGTATATAACTTTCTTCTTCTTTCTGACATTTCATGAATTCAGAAATTGCCACGAGGCATTGGTAACTTACAAAATCTGAGAGTTTTGGATTTGGAAGAGAACAAGCTGGAGTCTTTGCCCTCAGAGATTGGTAAGTACACTCCATCCTTTGCCAGTTAGGTTCAAATTGATATCTGATTAAGTTATATCTTCTAGCTTGGCAACCAATCAGGTTCTACATGATATATGCAGGAAGAGATAATCTAACTTGGTAACCAATCAGGATGAACATTACAGAGATAATCTAACTTGGTAACCAATCAGGATGAACATTACATCTGCATTTTGTTATCATCTAACTCTGCAACCAATCAGTTTGGACTTCACACAAGTGTTTTGTTATGTCATTTAACTCAGCAACCAATCAGAATGTACAGTTACCTTACACCTACATAAATGTTTTATCATCTTATTTGAATATGTCTTTCTCTTGTTGTGTCACTAGCTTATTTACGTGAACTGCAAAGATTGGTGTTGCAGTCCAACCAGTTGACAACTTTACCAAGAACCATTGGGTAAGTGTAGAACCATTGAACATAGCATATACTACAGACAGACAGAAATGATAAATTTACCTGAACTTGTTGCAACTGCTTTTACCTAAATACAGAGCTAAAATAAAAGTAGTTTCTTTACAGGTCTCATTAGACAATGCAGCAAAGTTTGTCTACAGTCACATGAAATCAGACACGATCACTTTCTTTGAATAATGGAAGAATGAATAAATGAATGAATGAGTGAGTGAATGAATGAATGAATGAATGAATGCATGAATGAGTGAGTGAGTGAATGAATGAATGAATGAAACAGCCATATGCTGTATTAGTTGTGTGACCTACATCTAACATATTGGTTCTCAGATTAGTATTATCAATACTTAATTTTATTGATGACATTTTTGTTACTTTGAAAAGTAGTCAGTAGAAATTTGATACCATAGTTTTCTTGTGTTTTACAATGTACTAATCAAGGTTGTTCATTCTGAACTCCCAGTTATATAAACAGTTACATGACTTTGCAAGGTGTATTCTATTGATATCTGATGTTAGGATTGTGTTTGTTATGGTTCTTTTCAGACGACTGACAAACTTACAGTTCCTCAGCGTTGGAGAGAACAATTTGCAGTCTTTACCAGAAGAGATTGGAACTTTGAGTAACCTGGAACAATTGTATTTAAATGACAACCCTCACTTGCACTCATTACCATTTGAGCTAGCTCTGTGTTCATCACTTCTGATTATGAGTATTGAGAATTGTCCGTTGAGTCAACTGCCACAGGAGGTGGTTGGTGGTGGACCTTCCTTAGTTATACAGGTAGGGTTACATATAACTTTGTATGCATGCTGTCTGTTGAACCAGCTTCCACAGGAGGTGGTTGGTGGTGGACCTTCTTTAGTTATACAGGTAGGCTTACATATTACTTTGTATGCATGCTGTCTGTTGAGTCAACTGCCACAGGAGGTGGTTGGTGGTGGACCTTCCTTAGTTATACAGGTAAGGTTACATATTACTTTGTATGCATGTTGTCTGTTGAACCAGCTTCCACAGGAGGTGGTTGGTGGTGGACCTTCCTTAGTTATACAGGTAAGGTTACATATTACTGTGTATGCATGTTGTCTGTTGAACCAGCTTCCACAGGAGGTGGTTGGTGGTGGACCTTCCTTAGTTATACAGGTAAGGTTACATATTACTGTGTATGCATGTTGTCTGTTGAACCAGCTTCCACAGGAGGTGGTTGGTGGTGGACCTTCCTTAGTTATACAGGTAAGGTTACATATTACTGTGTATGCATGTTGTCTGTTGAACCAGCTTCCACAGGAGGTGGTTGGTGGTGGACCTTCTTTAGTTATACAGGTAAGGTTACATATTACTTTGTATGCATGCTGTCTGTTGAACCAACTTCCACTGAAGGTGGTTGGTGATGAACCTTAGTAATGCTAAAGACAGTGGAAGGATTTCCCGCTGCTGTCTACAGTTATGCAGGTAGGCTTACATATTACTTTGTATGCATGCTGTCTGTTGAGTCAACTGCCACAGGAGGTGGTTGGTGATGAACCTTAGTAATGCTAAAGACAGTGGAAGGATTCCCCTCTGCTGTCTACAGTTATGCAGTTAGGCTTACATATTACTTTGTATGCATGCTGTCTGTTGAGTCAACTGCCACAGGAGGTGGTTGGTGATGAACCTTAGTAATGCTAAAGACAGTGGAAGGATTCCCCTCTGCTGTCTACAGTTATGCAGTTAGGCTTACATATTACTTTGTATGCATGCTGTCTGTTGAGTCAACTGCCACAGGAGGTGGTTGGTGATGAACCTTAGTAATGCTAAAGACAGTGGAAGGATTCCCCTCTGCTGTCTACAGTTATGCAGTTAGGCTTACATATTACTTTGGATGCATGTAATGCTCAATGCCTCACATACTATTGCATGTCATAAGTTAACTTGGGGGATTTGTAGTGTAAAGTATTAGTGGTATTGTTTTTGACTATCTTGCCAGATCTTTAATGAATGGATGGTGATACTGAATTTTTGTCAAGGGTTATAGTAAACAAAATATGATTACCCCAAGTATGTTAGTGTTTTGTGATATAAGGGGTGGAAAATTGTGATACAAGGGGTGGCAATCTATGCAAATTTTACCAGATCCCACATCTATTACTTTGGCTTCCCAACCTTATTACTGTAATAGTATTGATGAATGATGATGACATAAACAGAAAGACACCTAGCATCATTGTGTCCTCAGAACCAATTTGTGATGCCGCTGATGTACAGCAATTCCTTCTGACTTGGATGTTCCTCTATCCGATATCATGTGGTGTCTATCCCATATCACGTGGTGTCTATCCCATATCACATGGTGTCTATCCCATATCACATGGTGTCCATCCCATATCATGTGGTGTCCATCCCATCCCATATCACATGGTGTCTATCCCATATCACATGGTGTCTATCCCATATCATGTGGTGTCTATCCCATATCACGTGGTGTCCATCCCATCCCATATCATGTGTTGTCTATCCCATATCACATGGTGTCTATCCCATATCACATGGTGTCCATCCCATATCACGTGGTGTCCATCCCATGTCATTAAGTCACTAAAATTCCAATTTGTATGACTTTGACCCACGATAACATTTTTAATCCTTTAGTTGAGGACATGCTGCTGAGATAGCATCAGCAATAGACCTAGTGGTCAGCTGTAAATATGGAATTTGTCATTCTGATGAGGATCGTCATCAGTAATAGACCTAGTGGTCAGCTGTAAATATGGAATTTGTCATCTGATGAGGATCATCATCCAAGACCGATTGAAAGCTCAGTGCTAAAAAAACTTTGAACTACTTGTGTGTTATGACCTTTGTAAATTAGTAATAGACCGGTTCCAAGATGCATTGCACGTCTCTCCATACACTGCTATGTATTGTGTACATGCTGAAGGGTTTGTATGCTCTATTCAGGATGGTTGTAACCTTACCATACCCTGGGTTCACATGTAAACTCACTCTCTGTCATTTATAGTGTTTAGTCTTTGTTCTATAAAATCACTCATAATCAAAGAGGTCAACATGTCTTTCCATCATTTGCTGATGAAAATGTTATTCCAAACGTAATAAAGACAAAACAAGATTAAATGTAACAACGTAAGCAATGTCCTCTCATGCAATGCATCTTGGAACCAGGAAATCGACTAATGGCAGTTTAGTCCACATGAAAACATTTAACTAAACTTGAAATGACTGGATTATATTAATTTTTTATTGTAGTATTTGAAGATGCAAGGTCCCTATAGAGCTATGGTCAATCTGTAGACCTGTAGACCTGTATTAGTAAAGATTACACCAACAACAATACAGCTGACGGACTGTAAATGATCAGAACTTATTGTATGAGCAAATCACACACAAAAACTGGGATCCATGCAGGAACTGTACGGGACTGGTTAGCAAGGACCAACACTTGAAAATTTGGTTCTCTGAAGACTTGGTGAATGATTTGAAAGTTGAACTGAAAAAAAAAAGATGAAAAACAAAAAAGACAGATATGATGTGAATTACCTTGACCTTGAGATTTACATAAGTGATGGAAACAAAGGAGTTTTTCCAAATGGTAGTCCAGGAATAAGAAGAGTGAGAAAAAGACTACAGAATGTAGAAACTTGTATGGTTTGATGTCTGTTGAAAAGATGATATCATTCATTTGCTGATGATAATGACAAGAAGACATTCAGATTTCATGGAGTTGGGACAGTGTTTGCTGCAGTGATCAATACAATGGTGTACATACTGTGATGTATCAAAAACTAATGTTGTGATGAGTGATGTACTGTCATGCCAATTTCAAATCACAATTATAACCAAGTCTTGATAAGCCAGCTCAAATGACGACTGACTGAACTTAACAGACTAGTAGCATTCATGACAAAATTTTGGTGACAACTCTAGCACATGAAACTCTAAATTGGAGAGTTTTTTTTTTTTAATTTCTCCTCAGTATACAGACAAATTATACAAATGCTATGAATTAATAGCCAACAGTTTAGTGCTCAGAATATGTATAACGAGAACCATAAACAGTTTTGAAGACTAAATGTAGTATGTAGTGGAAATGAAATCTAGAGATTGAAAGGAAAGTATGTAGTGTAGTAGTTATCACTTGACTACGTCCTCCATCACTACACAAGAAGTTTTCCAGATGGATATTAGTACCAGTCAACTGCTACGACCGTAAACCGTGGTGAGGAATCAATAATTTATGTTCACTGATGACAGATGTGAAAGGGTGAATAATACTGGATTTTTAGAAACAAAAATATTTAAAAATCAAGAGCGCAAATAATACTTTTCACATCCTTCTGTTATATGTTTATTGACAATATTTAGATTGTTTTTGTGTATACTGCAAAGTGTTTGTTGAGTTTGTGAGTAGGTTTTTTTCCAAAGGTGCCCTCCATCCAAACAACCTAGAGTGTGTATTGTGTGTATCATATCATACAATGTAATAATGACATATGGCTAATTTCATGTGTTTGTACTTTGTGGCAGCATAAAGCTTATTTCAGACAAAATATTCAACAAGCAAGATTATTGGAACTTGATAAATGTCATTCTGATAAGAATAGTCTCAATGATCATAGCGTATTTAAAGAGAAGTATTATTTCAGATGCCATTTATACAAATACAAAGTTTCAGGAGAATTTAAAATAAGGCATTATGACGACAATATAGTCCAGATTTCCCCTGACCATTATCATTTCGTGGGCTTCTTCCTGTAATCATGGGTAAATTTACAATGATACCAAAAACCTTTTCTCCCTGTAATCGTGGGTAAATTTACAATATACTGTACCACAAACCTTTTATCATATGAGCACCAACACTTCTGCATTCCTCACTTCGACGCATTCTGTTGATTGTGTTTTCATGAACAACTTGTGTAGATGTCTTCAGAATTGTGTTATCCTGCCACCTTTACTGTTGGCCATTCATGAATGTAGTGATCTGAGGACCGTTTAAGTGACAACATAACAAAAAAAACCCAGATTTAGTAAAAACAAAATGGCAGATTATGAATCCTTCACAAACAGTGAATATGAAATATGATTAAGCATTCACATGTATGATCATGACAAATTTGAAATCAAATCTACTTAGGGGGATGTATATTAAGGCAAGCAGATGCCATGGCAATCATAGCTGGAGGTGGGGGTGGGTGGGGGGGGGGGAGGTGGGCAGAAATTGAAGGAAGGCACAAAGGGAATTTATTGATGAACAAATAATTGAATACATAAATATGAGTTTAATGGGAAATCAAATTGTTTGCTATTTATAGTATTTTTTGTAGCCAGTGTTATTAGATGACATGACTGTACAGAACTATGTGTGTCTCCCACATCTCTATGTACTTGTAGTAAACAGAATTGTGTACAGTACGTCTCCACTAGATCCATATAGCCCAAAGTATTATATACTCTACACTCTAACATTTTTTTTACCTACATCTCAACCAGTAATATTTTTTTCTAACAGATGATAACTGATATTTGTTTTTAATACTTTAAGTTCTCTGTAGGTTTCATTTCAATATTCAGAATGTCTTCTTCATTAGAGGACACAGTCAACAGATGCCATTGAACGCTAACTTACTGTACATTCAGCAGACATTACATTGGATTCTACGTTAAGAAATAACGGCATGTATGCTTTATGAATATGAGTGCGTGTTATATCAGACTTGAATTTTTTGAGAAAAGCCAGTCAAATGACGGCAACACAATTCAGTGGTTATATAGCTATTGGCAGTAACATAAGTTCTGTTGGTATATACACATGCTGTTATTTGTGGTGTAAGCAGGCTTGAAAAAGTCCAAATATAACAGGTTGTATTTTATGATTACTTAGAAGTCTTTATTGGCCATTCCTATCCTGTCACTCCCCATGACAGGTTCTCTTTTTTTTTGGTATGATTTTCTCCTGTTAATGAAAAACATAATGAAACAAACAGAAAACTATATATTAGTGGGTTTTGTATGGTGCATTGTTTTTAGTGGTGCATATGTGTTTGGATGTTTATATATCATATGTTTCCATGTCAGCCTGGTCTTGCCACCCATGGGGTGTCATACTAACCCTCTAATCAAAACTTCATTTTCAACTTTTAGTAATTTGAAGAAAAAAAAATAGTTTATTTTGAAATGGCTGAATCACTTAACGTATAAAAGCATACCTAGATTTGTAACGTGTATCTTGTAAAATACAAAAGTTTTATTGCTCCCCCCTCCCTATGTGTATAAATGTCTCTCACTTTTATTAAAAATAGTAAAGCTGGTATTGTTAGTTCTCTTGCCAGACTAAGGAAGGAAGGAACAAGAAATGGCAGTGTTTATTATAATACATATGGCGTACATTTTGTGTGAGGCTAGCAAATTAAGTTACTGGGGATCAGCTGTTCTGGTGATCAGCTGTTCATGTGTCAACACACCTTAGGTCTTTCTTAGCTGTGAAAGTGGATGTAGTAATTATATAGCAAAATTATAAAAACTGAGGTAATGGTAAATTTTATAAGAGTACCTTCCAGACAAAATGACGTGTTTGTGTGTTTGTGACTTTCTTTCTTCTTCCTTCAAAATGCTATCACAGATAAACTGTTTGTGTGACTGGTTTCTGGAGATGTAACAAAATGTCAATCTTTGCTTTACTGCACCACACCACACAAATAGTTGCCCCATAGCTGATCATGGGTATGGGCTTTTCCTCCCCATGTGATATTGATTGGGGTTATTAGAGTTCTCATTTTCATAACAGTTAGTTTCTGCTATTGTGTGAATCACACCAACGCGATGTACATTTCCATAAATAGTACAGCTAGTGTAGTGTATGATCAAATCCAAATTGTTGAATTTCACTGTAGAAAGTAAATTATTCCTTGCTGTTAGTCATTGATGGCAATTTCTGTCCATTTTATACAAGATCAGAGCAAAATGCATTACTTCCTTTCAATGTCAGTGTTGAGATACTGACATTGTTTCATTTCATTCTCTAACATTTCAAGTGTGAAGGGGAGGGGAGATTTCAGCTAAGGATGAAAGGGAGATGACATATAGAGTAGGTAAGAGAAAGAGGTTTGTGCTCTCTGTGAACAGAAGAGGCACCTAGACCTTGAGGTTGTATGGTGCAATTGCCACTTCATATGGTGGATTGGATTTTTTAAACTTATACACAATGTGAAATTGAAAATTTTGAAAGAAATGTTTTATGTATATTACCAACATGTTATCGTACAATATGGTGTAGTGATGTAAAAATAAAAATCAACTCTAAAAAAAATGTTTTATTGCAATGTTAACCCTTGAGTGGTACCAATGTGCTAAAGGCGAAGTGTGTAATGGCTTAATACTGTGTCAGATTTTATAGAAGTATAAACAAGTGCTGTCCATGTAGTATCCATCTATGATCATTTCACATCTAATAAACAACCCATTTTACAATAAATCAGTAATGTCTTTTTGTGTGTCTGTTGTATGTGTATGTATGTATGTATGTATGTATGTATGTATGTATGTATGTATGTATGTATGTATGTGTGTGTGTGTGTGTGTGTGTGTGTATGTATGTATGTATGTATGTATGTATGTATGTATGTTATGTGTGTGTGTGTGTGTGTGTGCCTGCCTGTCTGGTGTGTGTGTGTGTGTGTGTGTGTGTGTGTGTGTATGTATGTATGTATGTATGTATGTATGTATGTATGTATGTATGTATGTATGTATGTATGTATGTTATGTATGTGTGTGTGTGTGTGTGTGTGTGCCTGTCTGGGGTGTGTGTGTGTGTGTGTGTGTGTGTGTGTGTGTGTGTGTGTGTGTGTATGTATGTATGTATGTATGTATGTATGTATGTATGTATGTTATGTGTGTGTGTGTATGTATGTATGTATGTATGTATGCATGCATGCATGCATGCATGCATGCATGCATGTATGTATGTATGTATGTATGTATGTATGTATGTATGTATGTATGTATGTATGTATGTATGTACTTAGCACCTTGCCTTGTATGGGTTATCTGTGATGAGCATGTAGAAATATCAGTGTGCAACAAGTGAATAAATATGCAATGTGCAAATTCAGTAAGTGCTTTACTATCAAATTTAAATAAAGAGGAGTAGTGTACAACAAACAGCATGTCTGTAAAAGAGCCACCCCGGCCAGGCTCATCCGGCCGGGGTGGCTCTTTTACGACTCGACTGCTATGCTGTATCTCAGACCACAGGGGACCCAGGAACCGTGTGACAAACAAAACAAAACAAACCAAAAGAAAAAACAAAACAAAACAAACAAATGATTAAATAAACTATCAAATAAATGACAAATGAACAAGCAAACAAACGACAAGTATAGGGACAAATGAAATAATTAAATAAACCAGCAAATAAACAGATACTCATGGGGGTATACTGGATATGGTTTTTTTTTTCTATAAGCATCACCGTTATAAAAAAAAAACCCATAGTTTTTTATAGTGATGGGTATAGAAAAAAAAACATTATATTTTATTTGTCCCTATACTTGTCTTCGTTTGCTTGCTCATTTGTCATTTATTTGATAGTTTATTTATTTATTTGTTTGTTTTGTTTTGTTTTGTTTTGTTTGTCACACGTGCACGGTTTCTGGGTCCCCTGTGCTGTATGTCGCATGTGTCGAGGATATAGCGCCATCTACGACAATGCACCGTCGTCACGTTCTCTTCCGCCATCTTGGGATAGGGCAGTATTGTAGGTGAGCTTGTTTCCATGAAGAATCAATGATAATCTCCCCCATCCTCCAATGTTTTAAACAAAACCACTGTAAATTGATAATTAAAAGAGTTAAAGAGTCCCCCACGTTAGTATTTTAAGATATAACAGAAAGATTTGTCATTTTTTAGCCATTTAACATGTGTCGTACCATCACATTATTCCCTATATGTCAGTTCGATCAGTTCCAGAAAGCATGCAAGTGTGATGTCGTACCCTACCATTTATACATGCACGATGGAACTTCTTTGACTATGATCTGCATTCAGCGATTTAAAATGTGAGAATTTGATAAGATAGAGGAAATTACACCGTTGTTATAACATAGAGTAGATGTTTTCTCCCGACGGAGTTTCTGTTTACGTTTAGCAAGTTCGCCTGTATTGTAACGTTTTATTTATTAGCCTAGGCTGTACAACGTTTATATTTGAGTTTGACGTGTGGAGACTTTATTTCGATACGTCCCAAATGACATGTCTGAGGACAGACATGTTGCTGATTTTCACATTGACTTAGATAGTGACATGCTACTATATAAAACTTGTGATAATGATTATGATTATTAGTCAGTGTTGTTACAAGGCCCGAAGAGCACAGGCTAGGCTAGGTATCGCCCTTATGAGAGAAGAAATGTGACATTTGTAAACTATTAGATACACTTGGGGGACACTGTTCCAATCTTACAAACAATAACAACTTGACATTAAAGAAAGTCCATAGTCATTTTATCAACATCCATAGTTTTATTATCAACATCCATAGTTTTATTATGGTCCCCCACTTTCTTGCATTCCAAAAATGGGACTGAGAAAACAGCATACATATTTGGTCAAGTGGTCTTCTGTCTTGCCATGCTGTGTTTTTCATCAGTAACCAAATATTTTATGTTGGGGTGGGGTTGCCAGGCAGTACTTGGTGAGCATTGATTTCCAACATTGAATTCACGATTTTGCACACAGCTATATTGCCAATGCGCTCTCTCTCATACTAGTAATCATTTGTATTCGAAGGTGATCCCACATAGACAAGCAAGATGGCTCCAGCCATACGACCGTTGATCAAGCCAAAGATCGTCAAGAAAAGGACGAAAAGATTCATTAGACATCAGTCAGATCGTTATCACAAACTAAAGGTAAGTCATGGTACATCTCCTATTAATCAAAACAGCTTACTTCTCCTTTGATTGATAATCTGCTTGTCCTTATCACAGCAAGGACCGCTTTGTAGTGAGAGAGATCGACAATTTGTATTTATCCAGTGTCATACTAAGAGAGTATGAAAAAAGAAAGCCTATTGCGTCAACTTTAGGGATGATAGACACAAATCTCAAACTTTCTCGTTTGCTGATTTTGATAATCAGATAAACTGTAGAAAAATATTTGTGCATAATTTTTTACAACACCTCATTATGTATAGAAATGTATTACAGCCACACTGTGAAGGCTAAATAATGAATGGAATACATACTTGTAAGTTCAGTTGAAAATCTTGAATGGAGCAACTGATGGACACTGTGATGTAACAATTACATTGTCATACAATATCATATTGTTGTTTACAGTAATACAAATAATTGTATATTTTGGGCACTAGGACTGTTCAAAGGTTTGCAAAGACAGTTAAATACTTTGGTTTACTTTGAAAACTCCTTATTTTCAAGTGCTTCACAGTAAAGTTAATGATTTTCTCAGAAGTCCAAAGAGTTCTGCTTATTTTGTTTTCAGTAGTGTCAATTTTAAGAACTTGAGAAGTTTAGACAAATTCTGTTTATGGCTCTATTTGCTGTGTTGTTGGATCAAAGACAAACTTGTAGCCCTCATTTTTGCCTAACCAGGAGTGCTTTTGTGTGATGCTTCTTTGAAAAAGTGGCTTCAAACTGAGTAACTCCAATATGGCATATTGTATATCAGCAGCAGGGATTTACAATGTGATTTTTATCTGTACAGACAAACTGGAGAAAACCAAAAGGTATTGACAATCGTGTCAGAAGGCGATTCAAGGGCCAGTATAAAATGCCCAATATTGGTTATGGTAGTAATAAGAAGACAAGACATCTGTTACCTGATGGATTCAAAAAATTTCTGGTTCACAATGTGAGAGTAAGTGTGGACAACCTTGATATATCAGTACATCTTGAAATTTTTAAAATCACTTATATATAAGATAAGTTACTGTGGAAGTCAGCTTTGCTTCTTGCAGTTATTGTCCTGATGTATATATCAGCATTTTCATCAATTCAGTAGTGTTTTAGCTAACGTTTGAAAACACTGATAAAAGAGATAAATCTGGTGAAACTGTATTGTTTATTGCAACCGTGATAGCTGTGATAGATTTTACATCTGTCTTGACCAATAGTATAGGTTCGTCAGTGTCACTCACTTTTCACCATTAGCTAAACACGAATATTTGTCTAACGTACATACTGATCAGTGACAAAAACACTATACTACTTGTACTATTCGGCAACTAAAACTGTATAGTATATTTACTGTTCAGTGACCACGCCTCAGACTCAAGTCCACAGTATACATTTGTATTGAAAGCGTTAGTTGTCACTGACTACAAATATGATCACTGTATATACCTTTCTAGTCATTACAGAATTTAACAAATAGTAGAATTATGTGTGTGAGAGACTCCATATTAGTATATGTACTAAGGTGTCAAGATACTGTCAAGGACTACAGTATAGGGGAGTATGGGGCATACATTTGTGTCATGTGATAGTCTAATTGCTGTTACTGTATTTTCTATACAGGAATTAGAAGTTTTGATGATGTCAAACAGGACCTTTGCTGCAGAGATTGCTCACAATGTATCAAGCAGGAAAAGAAAACTGATTGTAGAAAGAGCACAACAACTAGCTATCAAGGTGACCAACGCCAATGCCAGACTTCGCAGTGAAGAAAACGAGTAAATGTGCCCTGTACTTTGTTGTCCTGTATAAATTGTGTAATAAAGTCTAACATCACATTCACAGGAAATATGTGTGGTATCTTTTTTGTAATGGGGTATGTGAGATGTAGCAAGCCTTTGGAAAGTTACACCCAATACATCACTTAGACAGGAGCACTCGGTGATTATATGATAAGGATATTTTCCAGGCTCTGAGCTACATGTATGTATTGCTTGGTCCAAGTCTTCTACTAACACCAGTCAATTGAGGTCGCATTCATGTGAGAAGTCACTAAAAAGCTGTGACCTCCATTGACAGCTGATGAAAATAGAGATATTTAAACTTTGAGTCTAGAAATAAACTGTACTTTTGGGTGTGGGTGTGATTGTACAATATTTAGGCCATTTCTGACAAGCTAGCTCTGTGAAATGCTAAAAATATTTATTAAGAATCCATCAACTTTTTGTAGCTTATTTTTGTGTGTAAAGGTTAGCAACAGGCAGCATTAGTAATGGAGTCATTGCATTTAAATGAGCTTCGTTTCTGTTATATGTTCACTCTTATCTTGCCTGCTTAGGCAGATAAGGAGATGGAAGGAGAGTAACCATGGGCCTGTTCTAAGATTTGTCATAAGTCTCTCTGTATAACCATGTGTATTTTGTAAATGTAGAGGATTGGGTGCAAGTTACCAGGGTTGGACACTGTTGGTCGTAAGTCACTTGACCTGACCTGACCCGACCCGACCGAGTGAAAATGGTGTCGTCAGTTTTTCCTTGTATAAGATAATTTGCAAGTAAACAGATCAATGTGTCCCTCTGTTGTTGTATACTGATGAAAATATTACTTCAAATTTCACAAGGGACACTGCAATGTAGCTTGGAACCTGAAAATCAACAACATAACTACAGTAGTATTTAAACTCTGTGTTTGGTAGTAACAGGCTACATTTTGTATGCCAAACCTATATTGAAACAGATTTTGGAGCAGCCCTGCCAAGATCTGTGTTTCAATGCATGTCAAGTTGCAGGACAGGACTAGCATATGCAATAACCACAAGTTTTGAAGTTTATTTCATTGAAATATTTGTTGTGATGAAATGTGTGATTGAATATCGTAATACATGTATTGTCATGGTAACATGACATGGATGTAAACTGGGATTCAGAGTCATGTATAGCAAACTTATGTGTATTGTATTGAATTGTATTGTATTGTATTATCCCAAATATTTGACATTTCAGTTTCTTTTGCAGTAATACTTGTATCATCTGCATGGGTTGGGTTAGTAAGCACACAAATTTGGTTCGTGTACGATACACCATATTCTACCCGTGAACTTCAGTAGCCTTCTTCATAATAAGTGGTGTCGTACAAGGGTACTTCAGATTAGAAAAGTAAGGTTAGAATTTACATCATAAATGATAATCAGCCGCAGTGCACAAAGTTATCAGTAAAATGTAAATCTGTACAAACTTTATTTTAAAGTAGTTTTAAAAGAATGGACCCAGATTGCCCCTGCCTTTATATGGCATGGCATTGCCACTTTCCATATTCAAGTTGATGTCGTATGGAGCCCTCTCTGGCCAAACTATACAATCTATCGTCTTTCTGATGCGTGTTGGTGCTATAAATGATGAGCAAGTTAAACCATTGGCAAAACAGAAGTCTTAATAATCCCTTGTATGTATGGTGTGTATGTATATGAGCATTCATGTGTGCTATACAAAGTATATCCTACTGATAGACAAGACCATGAGATTTTTAAAATTGAAGAAATATTCAAGAAAAAATCACTTGTACAATGATCTTGGATAGTGTAGTTATTTATTTTTAATGATCAGTAATCTTATATAAAAAATATGACAAAAAATAAATATTTAGTAGGAATGTTTAGCATAGATACCTTTCACCTTCAGGAAATTTGCAAGAATAACCATTAAAGTTGTACAAGTTTTACTATTAAAATTAAAGTTACTACTACAAATCTAATACCATAGTATACAAGGAAATGACATTATCAATTACCAGAAAGATACATGTATTTCAACACTAGGAGAACTGTGGGTGTAATGTACTCTATAGAGTAAAATTGGTGTACTTTTGTCACTTTTGTGAAATTTACATGTTTCCATAGGTGTGTGAAAGGTGTAATTAACAACGGCACCACTACACGTTCTGACAATCTGCATTCTGTAGGAATTTATCATGTTACATATACAAACTGCTACATATACAAACTGCTACATTTACAGTTAAAAATGGAAACATTACATGAAGGCTGTATGTGATATATACGTTTACAATCAAAGCCGGTCATTTTGCAAGTTGAGATTGTTTTACTTGACAGATTACAGCACTTTAACTGATGACTACGGCACTTTAACTGCTGAATACGGCACTTTTACTGATGAATAAATCAGGATTGTAACTGAAAGGAGTCTTGCTTGCTGAATTAATGTAAATACAAGTCTCTCCTCCATGACAGTAAAAGTGTTTTTATCTAGCAAGTAAAACGATTACCTCAACTTGCCAAATGATCAGCTTTGATTATATGTTGTACACAGTCTTCTGATGAACACTTCCTTTTTTTACTGTAACTGCTGTAAATCACTTCTTAAATTTACCATTATGAGTTGTCTGTTCTTATAGAATATTGGTGAAATAAAATGTAATAAAAAATAGTTCCTGTACCCACAGTTAAAAGCAAGTCAATCAGCTTTAATAGTCACTTCAATTATCACATGCAATAGGAAGTGCTCTAAAGAAAGTCATGTGATGTCATTTGGACCAATTGCATCAATTACACTGAGATGTGACAATTCAAGTTCATTGGTAGCATAGTATCATTAGTTGTTTTGGTGATAAAATCAATCCGATTCTTTGAATAGTGCAGTGTCTGTCATGAAACGGACACTAACTGCTAAAACATTTTAACATATGTTACAATTGTACACTGTTAACGTTATAAATACTACACAGCAGTAGTTAGTGTTATTGTCTTGGCTGTTGAATACCGTGTTGTTGTTGTTGTTGTTGTTGTGGTGGTGGTGGAGGTTGTTGGTGCATTTGCTGCTGTGGTACTGCTTGTTGATGATGTACTGCTTGCTGTTGCTGCACTGGTTGCTTATGGATCTGCCCACCTTGTGCTGATGGTTGTCCTCTTTGAATTGCTGGATTATTAATCTGTTGCTGGTTGGCTGCCTGTATATGTGGTGGTTGTCCCTGATGGTGTACTGCTTGTTGCTGCTGATGGTGAACCTGTCCAGCTTGTGCTGATGGTTGTCCTCTTTGTATTGCTGGATTAGCTGCCTGTTGCTGGTTGGCTGCCTGGATATGTGACTGTACAGGTTGCTGACTCTGTTGGTGTACACCATGTTGCTGTTGCATAGGTTGGTTGGCAATGTTTTTTTCCACTTCATCAATATAATCATTCATCTTGCTCCAAATGGACACTATGTTAGGATTATGGAGTTCTGCAAAATCTAGGTAGCCATCCCTGTTAAGATCATGTTTAATTAACAAATCATCCACCAGCGTTTCAACCTCTCTAACTGACATTTTACCAGCCATCTGTCCTGCGTCAATAGCATCTTTAGTATCATAGAAATCTGTCAACATGGCCAAACACTCCAGACCATCTAGTTTATTGTTCTGGTCATAATCATGAGCCACAAACATGTAGAAACGACCTGTTCAGAATTGAAATGAAAACAAGTATAAACACAGATACAATGGTTGGAAAATGTATGAAACTATGAACTGTGAAGGCATCTGATCAGTACAAATGTACTTTTACAATAATCATCATATACCCAGTATCACTTCCAATGTAATTAAATGGAGAGCGTGCACATTGAAACAGGCAATAATTTTCCATATCGACGTGCTGGCACACTTTGCTCAAATATGGCAAGTGATGCACTCATCAATATCCATTTGCTCAGTGATTTGGCTTTTGATTTTTCTCTTGATATCTTTACATTTTTGTTTCACTAAAATAATGCGTTATGTGATTCAAATGATGTTTTTGTGCCACTACATACGATATATGAATCAACCTTTATGGCCCTGTTATGGGTTTTATAGACCCCAGTAATATGGCTTATGGGCTCCCTCCTAAAGTCAGGCCCATCTGCTGTACAATCTTGGTCCACAAGACCCATAAGGCCAAATAAAAACAGTTGTTTAGTTCCGGTTACCCAAACCCACCTAGTTTTTCATGCTGACCCTTAACTTCTTTTTATGTATTCAGGAAAAATAATAATGAAATCATGAAAATTGTGAAGTCTCACAAGAAATAGTGGGTGCGGAAACTGACATCAACTTAAAAAGACAATATAAAACAATTCTTCCAATCTGTAATGGCTGTACATCTGATAGGAAGAAATAAACAACACAGAGACCATTTGGAAAACAATGGAAAACCTGAACTAGACACTCACACATGAAAAAAAAAATAAAATAAAATAAAAAATCTACCCAACCCACCTATTTTAAAATTGAATGGAATCAAAACCACACAATTTTTTTTTGTACGCCTAACTGGGCTGTAAAGTTTTATATACATCAATGCCTGTACTAATACTATAGTAATGTGTCTGATAATAATGACTATTCCATTAACTGTCTCTCATCATCATAAAACAACATGCCTGGATCTTAACAGTACTCTCCATGATGTATTATGTGAGGCCACAAAAATGCATCTGGCTTGAAAGAATGCTGGCTACTCCTGAATACCCAACTAGAATACGTTTTGGGAACTTAAAGGTGACTGTGAGTGTTCAACAGTATATACTCTCTAATCCAATTGGATGCACCACTGATGCACACTAAATTCTTGTGATGCTCCAAATACACCACTCATGTTGTTCACAACTTCTGGGTTTTTTTTTTGGGATGAAAAAACAGTTGGAGTTCATACAACCATATTTAGTAAATACTTTATAATCATATTTGGTAATACCTGATTTTAAGGCTAATTTTATACAACCATATTTGGTAAAATATACACTTTCCAACCATATTTGGTAATAGCAGCTAATTTCATACAACCACATTTGGTAAAATATACACTTTCCAACCATATTTGGTAATGGCAGCTAATTTCATACAACTATATTTGGTAAATACTTTACAACCATATTTGGTAATACCAGCTAATTTCACATAATCATATTTGGTAAATACTTTACAACCATATTTGGTAATACCAGCTAATTTCATACAACCATATTTGGTAAATACTTTCCAACCATATTTGGTAATACCAGCTAATTTCATACAACCATATTTGGTAAATACTTTACAACCATATTTGGTAATACCAGCTAATTTCATACAACCATATTTGGTAAATACTTTACAACCATATTTGGTAATACCAGCTAATTTTATACAACCATATTTGGTAAATACTTTACAACCATATTTGGTAATACCAGCTAATTTCATACAACTATATTTGGTAAATACTTTACAACCATATTTGGTAATACCAGCTAATTTCACATAACCATATTTGGTAAATACTTTCCAACCATATTTGGTAATACCAGCTAATTTCATACAACCATATTTGGTAAATACTTTCCAACCATATTTGGTAATACCAGCTAATTTCATACAACCATATTTGGTAAATACTTTACAACCATATTTGGTAATACCAGCTAATTTCATACAACCATATTTGGTAAATACTTTACAACCATATTTGGTAATACCAGCTAATTTCATACAACCATATTTGGTAAATACTTTACAACCATATTTGGTAATACCAGCTAATTTCATACAACCATATTTGGTAAATACTTTACAACCATATTTGGTAATACCAGCTAATTTTATACAACCATATTTGGTAAATACTTTACAACCATTTTCAGTACAATCTTTTTTTACAACACTAATTTCATATGACCATATTTAGTAAATAATTTAAACATTGTTATGTTTAGTATTTATACATGTACTTACCCTGATCATCATCAAAATCTCCCATTCTCACACTTTCTGGCAAATCAATCATCTCACTCATGTGCTGGTATATATGTCTTGCACCTTCCTCATCTAAATCAAATCTATCACCAAGATGAAGTGCTAAATGTCTGGAAAATGAAATGATACAAAATATAGTCTGTGATAACCAGTACAAATTGATTTGGAAAGGATATTTTGTAAATTGCATATTCCTGATACATGTATTCCTTATGAAAATCTCTATTACTATACATATAGCAGGTCTTGAGAGAAGTTGTCCAGTTGTGAACTCAGCCATGTGAACTTGGTCTATAGGAGGACGTACAGCCAAGACAATAGTCTGGTTGTCAGACGTCACTACCTCCATATGTAATTGCTTCACAGGTACCCTTTGAGTACAGTATGGCCAATCCCATAGAGCTCTATAGGGGGTGATATCAAGTTACAACCCAACTTTAATTAATCAATGGGACAATCATCATACACACTATAGGCCTTTGGTTGTCAGGCGCCACACTGATGGTACATACACTTTGTGGCATCCTTTCAGTACAGTCTGGCCGACCCAAGGGTGATGACAACCACAGTACAATTGCAAGGTGTGAAATACTAGTATGTAAAACTCATACTGACCAAGTTTGCAACTGGCCTCCTGGTAGTTTGAGATTTCCTACTTGCTGAGTTGACAACAGGATGAGTTATCATTTCATTATGATATCAGATGGTACTTGCTCATATTAATGTATGCAAATACATGTATATAGATAATGAATTATGTTTAGTGCCATATAAAGTCTACACATAACAGACTATTAACATGTCAACTCAGACAAGGAACGTGTCTCAACATGATCACCTGACAGTGCTCTATTGTTCTGTTTGGGTAATTTATGTACCATATTATTATTAATATAATTATGAAAATTATCCTATCACACAATGAAAACGTAAAATCTATCTGAATCCCTTCTAGCATTTCAGGAAGTTATTCACCAAAATTATTCACCAAAATTATGGCAGGAAACATCATGTACAACCTTACCAGATTTTGCTATTGTCTATTAACCGTTACAATGCCATGTCTGCATATAAGCAGACAGTCCCTTCTGGGTTACCAGGCCACATCTGCATATATGCAGACAAGAATAACTCTCGATTTTCACATCTTCACCTCATATCTGGGTAAATTAATATTCATTTGACAATATGTATAATAGGTGGATAAGGAAAAAAGTAGGATTGATTATGTTTTATTTTTCCTTTCAAGTTAAAGTTGATAATTGTAGAGTAGGTAAGATCCTACTCTGTAGTGGGAAATGTGCTTGACCTAGGGAGTCTTTTGCATGAAAAATCTATGGCATCTTAAGGGTTTTACATTGTAAATGGGTTCTTAGAGAAAACTGACTCTAAATATGCATCAGATCCGGAAGATAAACATCAGTTTCTTATTATCACTTACTCTGTATCATGGCCTTGGTCAGAAGAATGTGGAAGAACATAGCCAAGACATAGAACTAACACAACAATTCCTGCCAATAGTAATTTCTTCATTATTGAAAATCTGTGAAGAAAAACGCACATACAGTTCATTCACTCCAGTTACTTAAAAGTTATATCACTCAACTACGTAAGACTGAGATTGAAAAGATCACTAATATTATATTTTATATTTTACTTTTCATTGTTTAACATGAATGTCCGTGAGTGTTTACTACTGTTACTGTAAAACCGTTATCATTTTAAATCATACTTTGCTATATAATAGTTTGTGTTTATTTTGCAGTTAAAACACTAGCACAACGTAACGTTTGTCAACAACACATGAAACAAGACACAGTGTCAACAACAACAACAACAACAACAACAACAACAACAACATCACAATTATATAAATTCAAGGATTTCTACTAAGACAGTTATTGAAATTGTTTCTCAATATTTTTTTATGATCTGCAATTTACATATCTTGTTTTCTTGTTTGGTTTCTTATCTACATCAAGATTTTTTTTTTGTGTGTGCATTTTTTGCATTAATTGATTCTTACAATTGCACAGGTAATGCGATATGATTGGGGAAAAAGTTATCGACAGACTGTGTATACATTTTACTAGAATATAATTTCTTGTTCCGAATACCAACCAGTTAGTGCGGTAAGGGAGCCTTCAGTAGTTACATGGGGGGGGGGGGGCGGGTCATATTTTACAAACCTGTTCTTGGGGGAGGGTCATATTTTGCATTACAATGTTTGGGGAGGGTCACATTTTACAATCTGCAGTTTTGTGACCAAATTGAAGATTCAATTATTGTCAATTTGTTTTGTGAGTTTTGAGACGTAAAGTGAGCTGAGCACTCAACATTTATTTTTACGAGTACTTTACATGCCAAAATACAACAAATAAAAATATATATATTATAAGAAAATTGTTTTATAAAAAGATGTATTTTGTTGAGTGTACCACCTCACCTTATCACTCTCACTGTACGTGTGATATTTGTTGTTAAAATATGATGGTGATGATGATGGTGATGATGATGATTTAATTTTGAATGTCATAGAGAACACAAACAGCGATACATATGTACTGACTCAAGTAGTGACAGTGAGTCAGATTAGAGTGACACTGATAATGGCAATACTGAAGGTGAAGGTGCTGATGATGATGATGACAATGATATCAGGGAACTTTTACAAGTGACCAGATCAGGCTATGCACAATATGGAAAGCACGTTTTAGATACTAAATAGAATGTGTATGATTATAAGAGAAAGGTAACTGTTTGTCACTTTATATGTAGAAATATTGCTTTCTAACACACAGTCAAAATCATTTACTTGATAGGAATACATATAATATTGATTAACGTTCAGTATATGCACTTGTCATGGGGAAGGTCATGTTTTACAAAATGGGACAAAGGGGAGGGTCACTTTTTACAAATGGAGAATGAGGGGAGGGTCATATGTCTTACTTAACAGACCATGTGTGATTTCACCCCACCCCCCTACTGAAGGCTCCCTAACTTGTTTTTTGGTAACATCTGCTATTTTCATAGCTCGTACACAGCTGTGTATACCCGTGTCATTACTTGTCTGTGCTTTGTAGTGGATACTAGGATAGCTTCCGGAAGCTTCCGTCCGACATACATAACTTCACGGCAGTTTGTATTTCCTCGACCGAAGTAGTAGTAACATATACAACCCTGCGAATATACGATCAGTTTGAGTCTTACCTGCGACCTGGTTACGAACGAACGACCATGTGTGGTGACGTGTACAACTACTAAAACAATTCCCCAGACGACTTTCCTCAAATACCGGACCAACTTCCGGGTTTTTTAATCCGGGAGCTTCGATCAAGGAGGAAGGGCGGGGCTACTGAGTATAGTAGTAGTAAAGCAGCGTTTGTGATATGGTCGTTGAGGGCAATCGTCACCGATGCTGGTGACTCGGAGGCTCGAGGGGATTGACAACGAAAGTCCAAAGGAAAAGGCACCTACATGATGTACACTAAGGTGCAATAATTGTTCTTCAAAGTTTCTTTTTTCGCAATGATTTTAATCTTCTTTTTATTGATGTAAGCTTATCTTTACTAGGATCTACGAATCAGATTGAATGGCAAAGGGGCCGGGTGCGTCTCAAATGTTAAAAAAGTGATAGTGCAAGGTTCCACAGTCTACACTGAATAAGGAATTTGGTGCTTGTATCTGATCAACAGGTAGGTTTGGGACCGTAGTGTGGTGTAGTGTAGTGTAGTGTAGTGTAGTGCAGTGTAGTGTAGTGTAGTGTAGTGTAGTGTAGTCCGGGAGTGTAGTGTACTGTAACATGTGGTATAGTGCAGTGCAAATGTAGTGTAGTAAATACTTCCGTACTTAGTCCTGCTTCCATGACGGTGCACGAGTCTGTATTACTGACTTGAGGGGGAGGGACAATTGTCAGAATCGAGTCCCGAATTCCTCCGTATGCAAGCAGGACTATTCCATACTATGTGTTATGTTGTGACCTGTCATTTGCCTGGGTGATTAGTACAAATGTGTTGTCGTTTGTGGGGGATGGGGTTGGGGGCGTCGATGTAACATTTTATGCACTGACTATGGCGTATGAGACTGCAGCTGTTGTAAGTATATAACTGTTGTGGGGCAACCTTACTCAGTACGTTGTGGTCTCATATGCACTGCCAAGCTCAGAGTCCAATACTTTCAGAAAACTATACGCCTACGGGTAATTGTATCATAAAAAGCCAGATGTTGGATTAGTACAGTCGTAACAAGTCTGGGTTTTTTTTTCTGAAAGTATAACTTACACAAGTTACTACGGAAGCTTAATGAGGACACAGAAGTAGTTTAAAAAACAACAAAAAAACAACAACATGTGAGTAGTTTTTTACCATGGGAGTAGGTTTTTTATTTTATTTTTAACCATGGGAGTAGTTTTGTTTACTATGGGAGTATTTTTTATTTCACGGGCGTAGTTTTTTTTCCATGGGAGTAGTTTTTTTTACCATGGGAGTAGGTTTTTTTTTTTTTTTTTTTTTTTTTTTTACCATGGGAGTAGTTTTTATTTCATGGGAGTATTTTTTTTTACCATGGGAGTAAAGAACTACTCCCATGGTAAACAAAACTACTCATATGGTTTTAAAAAACTACTCCTGTGTCCTTTAACGAAAATAAGTCGTTACAAAAGGGAAAGATCGAAGTCAAGAGTGAAATATCCCATCTAATTCGGTATGATTTTCTTATGATACTCGATAGAACAGAATCTGAAGACAAAACTCATTCTTCGTGGCAAACAATGCAATCTGAAGCTTTGTCATCAAATGAAAATGTACTTGATGCTTCCGAAAGGCACCCAAAGTACCACCCCGCACACCAAGGATTGTACACGAGAAATCCTAACTCATTCATGAAGGATAAACTGATCAAACTTGGTCATGATGGTAAATTTAATTGTTCAAGTTCACATTCGGGAAATGTGAAAAAAACAGGCCTTGAATTTAATTGAGCCTCACATGAATAAGTACAGGTCCTGGACTAAATTGGGTGACTTTGTGCAGGTGAATCGTTATGTTTGATAGCAAAGTAATTTGTTACGAAGTATAATGTCTTCCTAGCTGTATTATATCTCAACTTTGATCGGTGTTTATTCCGTAAAATGGATTACTGTGGACTTAACATCCAGTTCTACGCATCTTACAGGCCCAGTTTGGATTCATAGGCGTGACAACAGTTGTCCGGCAGAGCTGTAGAGAATTTGGTCTAGAACATAAGATTGGTCTTAAAATTTGATAAACTCTGTATTTGTCATTACGGTAATGGTGACCAATCTTAGTAACACAATTCCGATGATAACTCAATATTTGCCGAGAGTTGCCGTTATTCTGTATCAACTTCTTTGTGTTATGTGTACTTTTTATGAATACAGTTACAAACAGTGTATTTTCTATTTGGAGTGTATTGATAATACTTTGAATGGAGTTGAACTGTTTTAGTATTTAGTAGTAAGCCTAGTATGTGCAATATATTTCACAAAAGTTTATTTCACAAAATATTGTACGGAATTGTAAGTTTATGAAATAAACATGATTCTCTTGAACGTGGTTCAATTTTGATTGCATATAATTCGTGAGATCTGTTAAACTCTTCATTCATACATACATACATACATACATACATACATACATACATACATACATACATACATACATACATACATACATACACAGAACAAGTTAGTTGTGAACCAGTGACATGTAGATATAGTTATGAACCGCATATTACAAAATTGGTACCCGAGAAAAAATTGCATTGTTTCAGCATGGAAAAAAATAATTTGATGTAGGACTGACAATAGAAAAAAGAGCTGTCGCAGTGATGGAAAAAAAATTGCTGCCATACCCACTTCCTCCACACCCCCCCCCCCCAGAAATCAAATGGTTCTTCCCTACTAACCGGCGCCCTTTGTAATTATTACAGAAGCCCCCTTGGACTTTCATGGTCTGTACTATCCTTTCTATTTTTGTGTTTGATTACGAATATTCTGATGCTTGGTTTGAATCTTGACATAACCAAATTATAGGTCAGGCTTCTGTGCTTGAACGTTTGAATCTGTTGTAGAGGTGAATTTCCGACTCTCCTGTTCAGGCTCAGTCTGGATGCCAACTATAGTTTCTAAACCACATTAAATTGCATCTCATGTATCTCAGGACTTGTAGAGTGACGACTTTGTCAAAACTCTGGGTGGACGTTTAACAGTAACGGTACTGTATAGGAACTAGACTAATATTCAGGCTTGATACTCAGTGTCCACTGTATGCATTTTGCTGTATTTGTTGAGGAAAATATGCACTTGAAATTTGTTTATCTGTGCACATGCTGTCACTATTTCAGTGTACGTATATGACAGTAGCTGTAATATTCGTGTCCAATTCTAATCTTTGCAACTGAGCATACAACCTGTCCATTGTGTGACTGACCTTTGCCCTATTTCCATACACATTAAACGACACACTACCCATACGCTGCTGACAGATGGAATACATGTAGAATGGCTACAAACTCAGCATAGTTAACTGTATACAGAGCTCAGGTAGGCTATTGCTACTCAGATATTATAAGATTATTTCAATTATAAGAATGTTGGTCAGGCGATGTATCATGTGTTTAATAGGCCTACCATTCTACTGGACATGGTCTTGGGTTATGTTTATGGAAATATGGAAATTTACTAAAACACCTGAATGTATTGCCTGGTAGAACCATTATAAAACCCATCACAAAGGACAGTTCTTGAATGCAATATCTTTATTATGTGATATAATAGCGTGTGCAAACGTGCTTCGTCAGAATTGCAAACTCTAACAAAGTGTATTTTCTTGAAAGCTAAAATAAGCGTAGGCAGGTGTGTTTAAGCGATCCAAAGGGAACTAAAAGTAACTAGCATTCTATTCAAGGTGCTAATGTAATTTAAACGATGAAAAAAAAATCGATTTTGTCGGTCATAAATGATAACCTTGAACAGTTTAATAATGGCTCTTAGGTATTTTAAGCATGTCTTCGTGCACCCAAATACCAACATGGCGGCTAGTTCATTCTAAGTTGTGCTGTGACATGTATTTAGGGTCTGAAGTCACTCTTTGTCTAAATTGTGTTATTGAAGGACTATCGTCTGTATTTGTCAATAGGTGGTCGCCATGTTTGACGTGGTTCAACCACTAAACACAATATAGCCTAAGGGCGATGCATTGCATGCATGCCTGTACTCAGTCTCATTATACATACCTAGCTCTGAATTTATACGCTTACGGGGTTGCGACAAGTCTTCAAGACGTCTTCAAGACGTGTCGAAACCCCGTAAGTGTATAAATCCAGAGCTATACACATATACCAGGCACTATACTAGCTGCAACTGGAATGCTTTTCGAATCATGTTTTGTTGCTTAGATACAATAACTTATTCGTAATATGGTAAACCCTGAATAGTACTCCATTATCTGTGGATAAACGTATTTTGTACCTGTATACATGGTAAATAAAATAAATTGATGGTTGGATGGGTGGGTTCGCACCCAAAGATTAGTGCCCTCAACAGCGATCATGATTTCAACCTGTTTCTTTACTACCTATGGCTAATGCAGATCACTAATATAGATCAGTGTCTAATTAATTGTTACAATATGCTGTGATTGTCTGTTCGAAAAAATGACACCTCATGGCCACTTACAACTATTACGTTGATGAATACGACACAGTTAAACATAACTAACTGGAGACTAGAATCTTTTATTCTTATTTGTACTCTTGGATAACAAAGAAATCATACGATTCAAAATGTAACACATCACGCCATATTAAATCACACATGGTATAAACTATTATTTCTCATAAATTATCGTTATGTTTTCCCAATTACATAATTGTGTGCATCCGAGCGATGTTCCTACTCGTAAGATCACTTGGACATACCCAAATTCGCCAAAATTGTGTAAATTTGGACTCAATTCCTAAATATAAGATATTTTCAATCGTAACACAACTAGTGCACTGTTTTCACACGGCAACATATTCAAATCAAAGTTTTTACTCAAGATTTAAAGTTGCCCCTACACTACCTATATATAATATTGACCACTAATGAACACATACAATGTCTTTTTATAGCTAACTACCTAATTTTAGTGAATATGTCTTTGTTCATCTGATCAACCCTTCATTCAGAGCTCATGCCGTAACACTATTGTGGTGGTAGAGGGTGGTTGATTACTCAAAAACCCAAATACGCCCTTTGGATGTTTATCTATTTTGTTGCGAAGCGAAGAGGGTTATTCACTATTACTGATTAGCATTGCATGCAATTTTGTCCTGCACACATTGTCCTTATTGTTTTTGTTATCTGCGATATCCACGTCTCAGCTGTCGAATGATTATATTGATATTAGAACTAATACCGATTCTAACATTGAGATACCTATGTGTAATTATTTTAACACAAACCCTGCGCTTTTTTTATGACAGAAGAATTACTAATCTGCATGTCGCCATGGGCAACAAACATAGTAAACAGAGAAGACGAAACCGAGAAGATAAAAGTAGTTACCATAACAACAAACCATCTACTGAAGGGGTGAACCAAAATCGAAGAAGAGATGACCAAGCCGATACAATTGCAATTGATAAGGATGTTGAATATGATGGAAAGTCTACGGAAGAAGTCAATCCTAAAAAGAAAGATGGCTTGAAAAATAGAGACATGAATTTGGATCAGTTTACTCTGTTTATTCATGAAATCTCACAAGAAATCTCTGACAGTAAGCGTGTCTGAGTGTTTTATATAATTTACACGTATATTCATGACTTTCAGCTACGTGAGCTTTGCTATGGACCATGTGTTGTTTATGTAAATGGTTATTTTCGCTCACAAAAGATAGAGGCCTTATGTATGTACCACAGTTCCCTAATAATACACGATATTCGTTAACACTGTTCTTCTAAAAACTTCTTCTGACATAGAAAAAATGGATATACTATCAAATTTGTTAGATATATTTCCCCATATCATTCATATTTTAATATACAAGTTGTCCGTAAACATAAAAAATTATATATGCTATTTAATCATTAAGGTTTGTTATATATTTCCCCATGTCATTTATGTATGTTTTATCGCATGTATGTTTGTGTATGTATCTGTTATAGGTGATTTAAAAAAGTTAAAACACGTGTGCACAGTGATACCAGGACGTGATCGTGATGCAATGCATCATCCATATGATTTATTTGAAGCATTAACTAAGAATGGTCTACTAAACCAAGACAACCGTCAGTTTGTAGTGAAGATACTTGGACATGCAAGAAGGATAGATCTAGCACAACAGGTGGAACAATGGACACCTGGATACGCAGAAAAGAACAAAGAAAAACATCCAGGTAGATAATCTAGGGATGCTCAGAATGATAGTGTCAATTCCTATCAGAACCCCATTAGTCGATGTATGTATGTATGTATGTATGTATGTATGTATGTATGTATGTATGTATGTATGTGATAAACATGTACTTTTGTGCAATGTCTTGATATTAATATGTTTATTTAATTCCAGGGATCAATATTTAGTACATATGTGGTATGTTAGGTAAATATAGTCAATTGTCGTTTTATGCATACATTGAGAATGCTATTGTGATTTACTTATCAAACATGTTCCTATTCTAGCCGTCATCGAAGTCTTGACTAATGAAATAATTCAACATTACAAGACAGTGTCATCACGTGTGAATCCAGTTCCATGGTGTGGGTTTTTTCAACCTTTGAACTTAGAGCAGATATACACCAATTTAAGACTAGAAAATCACCAGTCAAGGTATGTCTATCTGTTACAAAATTATGTGAATTAAATATATTGGGTTGTTTATCGATCATATATCCATGGCAACACTTATTAGCCAATGTACATTTAAGAAGTGTTTCCTATAAGCTAGCCAATTATATGTATTGCACTTTGTTGCGTTTTCTTGTTGCAACGTATATAAGCAGATCTATTTTGTCACAACAGGTCAAACTTTATATTTCTGATAAATGATAAATATGTTACTTTTGGAACAAGGAAACAAACAAGGACACAAAAAACGCGACAAAACAAGCACTAGCAAACACGCAAATAAACTACAAGTTCAAGTATGCATTTGGACGTAGTGTGCATGTAAACTCTGTTTACTGTCGTCGGCATTACTGGGTTAAATTTTTCCACTTCAAAAATACCATGTTAGTGCATTTAGTTCATGTGAAAGGATTACCATGCATTCATTATTGAGGAAATTGTTATCCTTTTCCTACAGATTGGCACACGAGGTTCTTAGCCTGGAGGAAATATTCAAACCCCATGAAAGGTGTCAGCTACCAAAGAAAATTATAATTCGCGGAGAACCTGGTACAGGAAAAAGTACTCTGTGCCAAAAACTAGCCTATGATTGGTCTTCAAAGAAGCGATACCTGGCGGGGAAATTTGATTTTGTGATTTTGCTTGAAGCACGCAATATGCAGGAGACTGTGAAAGACACAATAGTAGCACAATTACTTCCAGAGGAGTATCGAAGTAAAACATTCAAAGAACAGTTGTGGAATCATCTATTGAATAACCAAAGTAGAGTTCTATTCATCATTGATGGCTTAGATGAAGCTTCATCAAAAGTTGCCGCTGAAGTGATGAAATTAGTAGAGTCTCGCGACACTTCAATTGTAGTAACATCTCGTCCATATACTGCACTAAGTGTTTTAAAACACTTTGACACTTGCATTGTCAATAAAGGGTTTACCTTGGAAGATGGAATAGAATGCATGAAATCATACTTTAAGTATGTAGGTATACCAGAGGAAAAGTATAGAAAGTTTCTGTACAAAGTTGGCGATGAATCACAACTATGGGAACTGGCATGCAATCCATTATGTAACATCTATCTATGCATTGTGTGGGAAGATCATCAACTTGATTTTCCAGCTACTAAATCTGAGCTTTATGATCAACTTCATTATTCGGTTGCGAGAAGATACTGTGATAAAGCAAACATAGATGTGAAGGGAAATGCAGTACCAAAAGTCATCGAAGATAGTTTGTTCTACATAGGGGAAATAGCATGGAATGGTCTATATGAAGATAAGTTGCATTTTGATTTATCCGAGTTAAAATGCAAATACACAGATGATGCCGTGTATGACATAGGATTCTTAACTTTTGATTGTGGGTCATCAAGATTTAAGCCTACAACTCTTGTGTCATTTCCACATAAAACTGTACAGGAAAGTTTGGCAGCTAGGTACATTGCTTGCACAGAGGGAAGTCACAGGGAGAAAATTTTCGACTGTTTGGCTAATGGAAGTAAATATCTTACAACAGCACTATTCCTGGTAGGATTTCTTGGCGGCAATGTTGATGCTTTCATGCAAAAGGTAGCAGTCAACCTTGGAGAATGGCTGAAATCCCAGAAAGGTTGTGTGGGTGTGGATACTGTTTCGTTTGATTATGAATTCCCATTCATACCAAAATGTTTGTTTGGGAAAACACTGAAAACAGATCAGTTAAATGCAGTGCATCTTACACTGGCCAGTGCTTTAACTCAGTCGTTGCGTCTCTTCAATGATTTAAGTGCAAGGTATCCAGCAAGTAGTGTCTCTCGAGAGTTACTCCCCATAGAGGGCGAGGAATGGTACAATGACTTCCGATACTACATTCTTGAAATATTTTTGACTTTTCTGAAGCAACCTACTAGTCATGTCCAACAGCTTTGTTTTGACTTCCCACTCATGTTTAGTGACGCCTTTCAAATGATTTGTGAAAATCTTAAAATAATTCTTTCAGAGAACCGGTCGTTGAAGAGTATCTCTCTCAAATGTGACATCCACCAACTAGAGGGTCATTTTGTCTGTCCTCACCGTGAGATACTGAAAGTATGTACTGTTCTTAAAGACAACAACTACGTTCAAGATATCGACTTTCAATGCAGCATTGTTAATACTGTAGAATACATATCGATCATGGCTTTGGACGACTGGTTCGAGAGGGAAATGAGAGGGTTCAATTTGAACCAGTTATGTTCATCCTTGGATGCAAATAACTCATTGCAACATGGGAGTATTACCTTTGACAGTAGACTAGAATTTCTTAAGAGGTATAATTGCTGTATTGTCCTCGAGTCAAAAGGCGAAAATGATAAATCTTGGGAAATAAAACGTAGGATATATCGAAAAGTTGTTCTCCCTCCAGTCTCAGAGGAAGAGATTCCACCACCATTACCACCACGCATGCCACTGAACATTTTGAAAAAACAATAAATACGAAGCAGTCAATGCCCCGTGGCTGATGTCTTCATTAATCATGATTTAATGTCAAAATGACAATCAAACCAGGGTCACTGCTGTCTGAAAACGTCCAACATTATACAACCTCTTGCAGTAGACCATCAGAATCCTTGATGGGGGCATGTGAGAGACCAATCTGTACAAAAAGTCTTGATTGATATTTTTGACTGTTATGCAGCAGTTGTGGAATCATCTATTGAATAACCAAAGAATACCTCTTATCTTGGTTGATGGCCTAGATGAAGTTACAAGCAATGTTACAGATAGACTTAGGAAGTTTGAAGCTATTTCTGTCATAGTAACATCTCGTCAAGTTGTTCAGAACTACTGTTAACACTTGTACTGTCAAGAAAGGGAGATAGGATAGAATGCATAAAATCATACTCTATGAATGTACACCTGAGGAAAATTATAGAATGTTTTCCCACTTGAAACAATGTTAAACAACTCAGACCAAGTCTATGCATAGATCCTCCGCAAAGGAGCCTATGTTTGTATTACTATAAATTGCAAAAAAGTCTAAAAAAGAAAGTTTGTTATTATATATTCAATGACAAATATTTACATGTTTTTTAATCGTCTGCAATATATTGAGTTACAAAGACTTGACTTGTTAATTCAGTTTTTTTTTAAGTGGTCACTTTTAAGCACATTTCACCTTTGATTGCAATAGAATGATATGAATGTGCAATACTGCTTAACTCTCAACTACATACAAGAAGAAACTGACAGTACTTTTCATTTTTGAAACGTTTTGTTTCTGATGTTTATATAATAGTGATACGGAAAATAATAACTCACACAGAATGACAAGAATAATTATCATAACATTTATTCTTCCATAATATTTCTTTTCTAGAGAATACTAAGCATGGTGGAAGAAAATAACCAAGTGTAGACTCATAAACTCTATAAATTGTTGAGTGATACAGAATGTGTTTTATATGTACAGTTTGACTTTCAGTGTATATATATGAGAAATAAGCTAAGAATGTTTTAACACTTGGAAAGTTCTTAGCTTCTTAGAGACGGACTGCTATTACATGACACATCATTTTAAACACCATAGTTATCAGGCAAAAAACTGATGACTTTTTACGGAATTAAAGTTCCTTGCTGTTGCGAGATGGAAACATGCTTGTACCCTTTTACTACTCTCTCTACAGGAGGTGGGGGAGGGGGGTTTATTTGTTTGTACACAAATAAATACAAGTTGAATAAAAGAATTTTATATTGTCAGAACTTGGTCAAATATCACTGCTTTTGTCCAAATTTTGAATGACAGCTGTCACAATGGAAACTGCTTTGAATTGTTGGCCATGACGAAAAGCTTAGTTAGTGTTCTGGGCTGATACTGATACATGGTGCTAACAGTTACATAGTCTGATCCAGACAGTTTGTATTCAGTGAATGACTGCTAATTCACATTAAAAAAATTGTATTGAAGTATTGTCACAACAAATAAATTACGCATAGTAATTAAGGTTTGCTTTCTTCTTTGCCTGTACTTCTAAAATACCATCCATGTAGTCTTCATGGGATAACTCGGTGGCCTCACGACGTAATGCTATCATTCCCTGCAGCAAAAAGAATACAAAAAAATTGAATTACTAAAACGACACTTTATTCATTGCTTTAATTCATCAAATTCAAATGTCATTTTTAAAATACTGTTCTGGTAATGAAGATAAGTTCTCAAAATTATACTACTGCAATTACAATATACATATCTTATTAATATGCATCATTTACATATTTACTTCATTTGAATACGGTCAATTAGGCTGATGTATGTTATCACTCCCCACTGTAACCAATCAGTTTTGAGTGCATTTTTTCAAACCAATCAGTACAAGTAGTTTGTGAGACAGCGAAGCAAAGACTCAGATCATGACATAAACAGGCTATGAGATGATAGAGTTGGATATGTAGGATTATACAGACTGGTGCATACTTTTGAACACATTACACTTGAAATACTTACAGCTTCAACACAAACAGCTTTACACATAGCACCATTGAAATCATCTGTACAACGAGCAAGTTCTTCAAAATTCACATCAGAACTGTAAACAATAGAAAATGAATATGTATTGTAATTTCTCCACGTAATTTGTAAAATCTGGTAAATCCAAAGTTTTTTTAAAAATTATTTTACACTCTGTAAAAAAGTAACACTACAGTATCCAAGGTAATAGAAGTACTGAGGATAATTTTTGAGGTCTTCTGAAAAAAAGGTTTGAGATATCTAACACTGACTTTCATTAATGGACTGTATTAGTTGACTACTACTTTGTCTTGCAAACTGATCAAGTTTTAAGTTTGAAGACAAAACATCTGTCATAAAGAAGGTGACACTTGCAAACAAATAAGACAAACTCCTACTGGTCCTTAAAAAAGTATGGATATTGCAGAATTATTTGAATACCTGGTGTGCATTTTTTTGGTTCACGAGAAATGATCTGTTCAAATATGAAAGGTGAATTTCTTATTCAAGAGTGATGAGGTCCTGGTTTTTTCATTTAAATCATATTGCTATACCACACTGATGTACTTTTACCAACATATTTAATATTCATTTTTACCTGACGTTCATTTTTCTGGAATGAATCTGTAAAATTCTGGCCCTTGCTTCTTCATTTGGTACTGGGAATTCGATCTTTCTGTCAAGACGGCCAGACCTCAGCAATGCAGGATCTAATATGTCCACCCTGTTGGTTGCAGCTATCACCTATCAAAAAGAAAATTCAGTTTGTTAGCTACCAGGAAAATGTGTGACAGCTACCAGATTAGTAGCAATACAAAGGAAGAATGCAGACATAACATGCAACCAACTCCTGATCATTGCTGTTTTTCAGAAGTTTACAATCCTAGCATTTGTTTACAAAACACATTTCTGTTCTAATATTGCAATATTATTATATTAAGCTTCACAGAGGTGGGAAACATCACATGCATTATACAAACTGTTACTTTATCTCCATTTATTACCCACATGATGTCGTAAAGAGGAATCAATATTCACAACTGTTCAGACGTAATTTGTTGTTTCACTGTATGATGAAAATACTACTTAACAATAATCATCTTGCACATTTGGTGGAAAACTTAGCTGGGAAAAGTCTCACACTTTGCAAATCTCCATGATCTCCTTACCTTGATTGACTCATTTGAAGAGAATCCATCCAGCTGATTGAGTAATTCTAACATAGTTCTTTGTACTTCCCTGTCTCCAGCTTTTTCACTGTCAAATCTCTTTGTACCGATGGCATCTAATTCGTCAATGAAGATAATGGCAGGCAGCTTTTCTTTAGCCAGAGCAAATGCATCTCTGACCAGTTTGGCTCCATCACCAATAAACATTTGTACTAACTGTGGACCAGCTAACTTGAGGAAAGTAGACTGTATACAAAGAAACAATGTTATGAAACATCTCCATGCAAAGTGACATGAATACTGATTTAGTTAGCTTGGCAAGAGTATCAATCCCAAACCACTGGTTGAAATGATAGGTTAGTTGCTTTAACTTCTGAGTTAGTTTTTAAAAAGAAAATTTATCATCTGGGTCCAACCTAGATGTACTGTCAGCTCTCTAACTAATGACAGGTTTTTCACCAACTTTAGGTAGGAGTGGGGCCAACATCACACAAGCAGGGGGTCAACCAGCCATGGAGCAGTAACGAAGCAAAGATTCACTGCTAAAGTTTGTTCTAGTTCAAATATAGGGATAGTTTGTATTTGTGATAGTCTTATTGTAAAGGACCATCATGAACACACACTGGAAGTCATTGAAAGGCTTCGCTTTCAGTTACATGCGTAAACATTCAGTAAATATTTAAAAAGTAGATGTCCAAGGTAAGCAAGCAAGTGACAATATGGCTGTTGACTGGTGCTTACCAAACACAGAGTTATACCTGTATCAGCATCCTATACTTTTGTGTTTTACATGTTGAACTGTGAAAACAAGGAGGCAATGATGTTTACACATTGTTTCCCTGCGTACATCATTGTATGTTCTCTTACCTTTGTCTGAGCGGCACAAGCTCTTGCTAACAGTGTCTTTCCAGTACCTGGAGGTCCATATAATAAAACACCTGAATACAACAATTAAAAACAAAAAGTCAAATCATTGAAACACTGTAGTCATATCTGAAAGCTGACCAGAAATATGTTGACAAAGACTTGAAAAACAACATGAAACCTGAAACAATGGTCACGGAGATAACAGATAAAAGGAAGTGATTGTATTTCTGAATACAAATTGCTGGGTGGACCATTCTTTTTGGTCACTTTTCACTGTACGGGTAATGAGATATTCTTATTTTAAATGTTATATTTGAAAAAATTTAAGTGTCTTATCTTTGCAATCATTCATGTTCATAATATAGTGAATAGTATTTCATCACTTATCCACACATTCAATGGATTGTCTGGTATTATATTATACCAGTATATTGATGGCGCAAATCGAGAGATCTGATGGGTCTAGACATCGAACTAGCGCGTCTAAAATGAGCGATAATGCACAGTTGGCACGCATCCAAATTTTGATGTTCACTGTTCGTCTACGAATGTTGCAGACCGTGCAGGGATGGGGGCGCTATTGCTCGTGCATATATTTTGTTCACTGGTCAAAACCTCTTGGTATACCATTCCCAGGGGGTGGTTTATTGCTTAAATATTTCATTCTTCATGGTTTTCATATGATCTCACATACAAAGACTCATAATCATGCACTGTACTGTACTGTACCTTTAGGTGGTTGAATTCCTAGATTTTCAAATCTATCTTTGTGAGTCATTGGTAACACAACAGCCTCTACAAGCTAGCGAAAGACAAAACAGATGAAGTTTGTAAGTAAATGTAGATAAAATATTCAAGATGGTATGTAAAATGAGGTCTATTAGCAAGTATATAATAATATAGACAGCTGTCACTGTATAGTGTCTTGTACTAACCGGATTAAATAACTTAACATATACACAAGGAGAATGGTGATCACAGAATATCTCTGTTTATGTCCAGATAGCATATAAATATTTTTTGAGGGGAGTTTAAGGCGAATGGCTCTCCAGGAAATAAAGATATTTTCATAAACTATGGATTTTGGAGAATCAATTCATGATGTTACTTCACCTACAATTTCAGAGAAACATCAAGTTCATCTTGTGCCTTTATAGAGCATCTGCACTGTGAGCTACTGCATCATGGCAGTCAGCAGCAGCAACATACAAGGTATTCATGGTTGAACAATGAATATTCATGAGGGATGTTTTACACTAAAGGGAATTAGGCTCTTAGGAGTCATACATATTCATTGGTCAATGACTCTTCAGCACCCAGTTTATGAAAATGTCTCTATTTCCTGAAGAGGTGTTACCCTTTAACCTTACCTCTTGGATCTGTTTATCAAGGCCACCAATATCACTGTACTGTTCTGTTGGCCTCTCATCTACCTCCATAGCTTTCACTCTGGAATCAAACCTACATCAACAAATCAAACATTTAGTTACAAAACTGTGGCTTCAAAAAATCGTAAAAATGGTTTAGTGTCTCATATATACAATAAGTCTCATATGCATCCTACTATGAGAGTTTACAACATCTGATGTAGCTCGCTGACATGTTTGTATTAACTATCATTCAATAATGCTTTGCAAATTGCATCTACAATTTTTGTGTTTACACTGTTTGTTATAGTGTGTCTTCATGCTCACGAGTCTAGTTATTTTGATGTCTTGTTTTAGTCAAAATGGATGTGATATCTCAATTTGTTTACTTCAAAATGTCATATACATACTGTGATAATAAGATAACTTATATTTTATGTATTTGTGACAATTCCAATTACTATCACTGTACTTTCTGGGTACCATTATGCTGAATACTGAACCAATATGTTCTACACTTTGCACTTGGGTTCTTTGATTTCAGAATGATTCCATGCATCGTTCAATGAAACAAGTAACTTACTCTTGAGGCAATGTCTCTAGGATCAAATAGGAGTCTTTATTGACACCTACAAGGTCTCCAGGTTTCAGCTGCTCTGCATCCACCAAACCAATTACGGGAAGAAAATATGTCTGCAAAGATTCAAGGATGGATTATCAACATCTGCAATGAAACTCAGTGTACATGCTTAGTCTGAACACATGGCCTGACCATGTTCAGAGGCAACAAGAAGGATTTTAATCCTACAATAATACTTACAAGGTAGTACCGTACATGCACATGTGCATGGAAGGGGATACTGTCAACAAATATGTGTGTGTGTGTGTGTGTGTGTGTGTGTGTGTGTGTGTGTGTGTGTGTGTGTGTACTATTCACCTATCATGAGTGAAAAGGTTCCTAGACAAGTGGCAAAGATTCAAATTTGTTGACTACAGGCCAACACTGTACAATTACTTGTAGTGTTTTTGGAACATGTATCTATGTACTTGAAATTTCCTGGTGTTATTTTCAAGATCACAGATTAAAATCTCATTGTCAGACTCTCAAAAAATACTACACTTTGTACTTTCTTATTTAGCTATTACAAAATACTCTTATGAACTGTAAGAGTTGGCAAGAAATACTTGTAGAAAATAATTAGAAACCTGATAATCAAACAAGTGATAACTATTCTGAATCAAGTAACAGGCCTTTCTAAAATTTGCCACATGGTGGCGCTCTACTTCCTGTCTGTGTGTACCATGGTAGTGCTCTAATTCCTGTCTCTGTGTACCTTGGGGTATACATGGTATAGGTACTGGCTACTTTACAAGTATAACTTTCTGACCTGTCTTGTTGAAGTCTTGATAACAGCACATTTGCCTTTCCTCTGTGAATCCAAGTCAACATTGGCTCCATCTTCCTCTGCCTGATCTTGTGGATCAACATCTAGAAGCTGAATATATTGATATGATTACTTGGGATGTGGTGTTTGCTATTGTTATTCCAGTTGGGGTTTTATTTCAAATGATCACAGATTGAAAATGGCATTGTTTTTTCAGCCTAAGGTAGATAATATAACTCTAATTTGCCAAAGGGAGTGGTAGTCTTAAATATCCAGTCATTGCTTACGTAACCACTCACTAAGCAGAAACAATGACAGATCTTGCAGGCTAACTGAAGTGGTTGCTGTATTTATTTTGAGTCCAGGGTGCACAATATACAATACATGTTTAGTATGTGTAGTTATACCAGAGGTCGCGGTCACTTTTTTATGATGCGTCCCTGGCTACAAGTATAAATTACCAGTGATGATACATTAGGTTGATATCTACGTCCATGTGAAGAACTGGATGGTTTTGTGACTATACATTTCACTGTGATGAATTTATCTATGTTATGTTTTTGGACAATGAACAACAGAAAGTAATAAGTAAAATCAAAGTGGATAATAAGGTTTGTTTTGCTCACCTCAATGACATTACATGTAGATACCAGGTAAGCTAAAGTTTTGTTGAGTTTAATCTTTTACTTACCTCAATGACATTAGATACCAGGTAAGGTAAAGTTTTGTTGAGTTTAATCTTTTACTTACCTCAATGACATTAGATACCAGGTAAGGTAAAGTTTTGTTGAGTTTAATCTTTTACTTACCTCAATGACATTAGATACCAGGTAAGGTAAAGTTTTGTTGAGTTTAATCTTTTCTGTGTTTTCTTTGATCTTTTCTTTCTGTGCTTGTAATTCATGAGATATACGCATAGTTTCACTTTTCATAATCTGTAATCACACAAAACAATATTGGAATGAGGAAGGGTGATACACTGATGCCTAAAAAAAAAGACATTATACATGTATCAAATTAGTCATTGATACATGTGTCCTTAACCTACTGATATCATTCCACTAGCATTACAATCTCTTGTGGCAGTTTATTCAGCATGACTCTACAAACAGGGGGTGTTGGTACATTTTTTCAACATGTGCTCACTTTCTAATGTTTTACATTATATCCCCTTTGGAATACCATTGGTTCTATTGGCTATGACATGTTGACAGTTATATTTTTAAAACATAAAGTGGCACAAGGTATATGTAATCTGGATAGACTACATACAATTAGCACTCACATTTTATCCACTTGTCAGCAAGGGTTTACATAAATAACTCCCTCAATGTCTCTCCATTATTTAGTAAGATCACCAGTGTGGATTATTTCTATTAAAGTACTTTACATGATGTACAATAAAGGTAGCACACGTGTAGACTTGATGTCTTTACTATAATGTATTGTGTATATAGTTTTTTGTCACTTTCGCTGTATGTTACTGACACTCTTCTACTCACCTTAATTTCATTATCAAGTAGTCTTGTTCTTTGAATGATTTCATCAGTTGACATACGTAACACTTCTTCACCGATAGATTCCTGTAATACATGAAATAGGTCATTCAATTTGAACTGGTATGTGTATGTACATTTGTACCTGCAGTAGTCAGTTACATATTATATATACGTATGTATGTGAATAAATTTACTTGTATTTAATCTTGCGGCTGAGCTGTGCTGAACTAATGCCTTTTTAATCATAAAAAATGCTAAAGTCATCTTTCAAATGTAAACTATACAGTTACTCAGTTCTCCACCCGACAGATTCATTGTCCAGACTTGTTGTAACATTGCAGTTATCAAGTTGACTATAAAATCCCCCAGTTCTTAAATTACAGTCTGTAGTAGATGTCTATTCAAATTTGCCTACTTCTTAAAAACTGTCTGCACATGATTATCAGATATGATTGATCAATACACTAAATTTGTATATATTAAATGTATCATATCACTATCAAAAGTCAAGTAACAATTATGTTACAAACCTGTGAGAGCCTTATGTTCAAACTTTACTTTAAATTCAATCTACAGTATATTAGTTTTGTAATGGGGGGGGGGGGGGTGTTCCTGGTCATAACAATGATTGAATATTTAAACAGCAGCAACTAGTAACACACGTGATTTACCAGCAAGTCAGTTTAGCCATGTATATTGAGAGTAATGACGAAAGACAATTCCTCGGATACGTAGGTGAATAAACCATACTTTTCTATCATTATTTCTAGAAATTGGAACTCTAATTCCGTCGTTTTACGATATCGGCTTCACATGTACAATGCTCCTAATGAATGACTAAGGGATATGCATATAATAACCATGCACAAACACCCCGACGAACGGCCAGGGTATAAATGTGTGGTAAAACCTCTTACTATTTCAAAATTCTTGACTCAGATATATTCAGTACTTTATAAAGTCACGGATTTGTGAGAAAATTTGTTTAAACGGGCATGAAAAAGGCGAAAATTACCTCTCCATCTTCCCAGATCGCTTTATCTTCTAAGGTCTGCGCCATTTTGAAATCAGTTTGTTCGAAGTTGCGTACCTCCCCTGGTTACATAGACGTTGAGGGCGCATACACGTTAGGTCGCACATGTAGGTCGCATGATTGGGTATACCATGTGCAAATAAAACTCATGATGTATATCAGAAAAAAAAACCACGTATACTTAATACCCTCTCAGAACAAAAGTGAATAAAAGTTTTTCATATCTTATTTATGTGCAAGTTTGTATAAAAGTGATAAAAAAAACCTGCAAGAGTTTAAGGGTGTCTTACTCATTTGGATGGACATTTTCTGTGACTACATGGTTATTTCCATTTTGATATGAGTGATTCTTTTTTTTCTTTATCTTCTGATATATTCAGGAAATATTTTTCATCAAAGAAATGTATGGAAATAAATGACTGACTAACTAACTAACTAACTAACTAACTAACTAACTAACTAACTAACTAACTAACTAACTAACTAACTAACTAACTAACTAACTAACTAACTAATTAACCAACTAAGTAAGTAAATAAATCAATAAAATAAAAGCTACAGATGGGTAGTTGATAAATAACTTATGAATAGGCACTGAAAGAAATGTATGGTGATCAAAGTTCAGAAAATTGTAGACTGAAATTATTTTTTCAAAAGTCCGCATACATTCATATTCAAGAGAAAGTGAGAAGATATTGAAGAAATTAAACTTTTGCATTTTATTCAAGTTCACTATTACAAATCTAAGTACACTTCATTAATAGTGTGAAGCTCTTTTTAACAATTTGGCATACTCTCAATAAGACTTTATTGCATTAAAGTACAATACACAAAAAGTATGGATGGATAAACAATTAAATTACAGATCAAGAATTCACAAAAATCCTAAACAATTCATATGTATACTGCTTTGAACAGATCTGAAAATATGAAAGATGAAAACCTTACACATCATAATTTACAAAAATCTCATACTTGTATTATCACAAAGCAAGGATTTGTTCTTATATGTAAAAATTACAACAGTACTTTGTACTAACAATTATCATGTCCACGTATATCATTTTGCCAAAAATGAAGAATTTGTTTAAAAGCAAATTATCCACCAATAACACATCAAAATTGATTACCAATAGGTTAAAGAAATTAGATAAGATTAGACGTCATTTTCTATGCAAAGGTATCAAAAATAGTTATAAATGAAAAATTACTGCTCGCATGTGCTCACACAGTTAAACATTCTTGGAAGCGAATCTCAAATTTTGATGTCATCGTGTACGACAATTTGCTGTTATCACAGGTCATGCATTGTAGTACATCCCTAATGATGCTGACAAGAAATCAGCAAAAAATTAGGGTTAGGGATTCTCTTCCAACAATTATTTTGATTGTGAGTAGACATTCATTTGATACTATAAACCTAGAGTACATGAATACAGAAGCAAAATGACTATTTTCAGGACCCAGGTTTCAGACCTAGTTTATTTTCCAGAATGACAACTACTATAAACCTTTGTGACAAGATGTCAGCAAAATTTTTGCATATATTGCTTCAAAGAAGTGTATAGAAATTTCCACTTGTAACTGTGAGCCCTGGGAGTCCCTGAACTTTCATTCTCATACTCAAGAACAGTATTTTACAACATGAGATGAAATATTTGCTGGCAAAAAATGGACTTCGAAATGTAGAAAATTGATTTAAAAAAAAAATAAATAAAAAATAAAAATATACAATATTGTAATGTTTATTGTCATTTCATACAAAATATTTCTTTGCTGAAGTAAAAGAGTAGCCATGGCCTTCTTACAGTGCTAGCATTATTTGATTTAATCTCTCTCTTACACTGTAAACAGGCTAAGTGTAGAGAGTGTAATTTGAAAGAAATTATCACTTATTGGCAGAAAGGTATCATTTTAGTGTTATCTGGTTTCTAGTTCACAACATTTGATTTTGAGTACAAATTTCGATTTAACATCTAGTTTCCAAAGAATTTACTACATAAGTCACACCGGTGATATAATACGTAAACTGACAAGTGAAAATATCACAACAAACAAGAACTAAAAATACAAGACAAAATGAAAAAAACACTGCTCATAAAATCTATATTTAAATAATTACTATCTGCAATAAATATTTCTGTAACATCAAAATATAAGCTAACATTTAAAAATATAAAAATCAGAATATGACTTTTGGTCATCACAACTGAACAATATGTCAATATGGACAAAACACAATTATAATATAATATACTATGCTATGACTTGACTCTAAAAATGAATTACAAAACACATGTAACTATTTTATGAAATTGAATCTAATTGCTGGCAATCAGTTAAACAAATACTAAATGAAAATTACAACTCTATTCCAGGCTGGATACAACATTTCATATAATGCATTATTTACATTTTCCAGCAATTAATGCTCCCATAATCCCATGCACTGGCTCCACTAAACTGCATTTCACATTGACCTAATTTGGGTATGTACAAATGAATCAAATGTTCCCACAGTCCCAACCTCTTTATATGATGTGCCCTCAATCATTACATTAGACTAGTTCCTTACTGGTCACACAGTGAACCCTGTAAGCAGTTAGTCTTATCTTAAACTGATGAGGGCGCACTATACACCCCGGATTGGACTACAGTTGGAACAAATTCGTATAACTAAAATACAGACAAGTTTAATAGTGAAGCTAGTGGCACTAGAGTTTCAAATATTCCATTAATTTTATTGCTATTAAAATTGATTTGTTTGGTAAGACTTAACCTAATTGACAGCTCATGCTGTTACCATTTTAGCGATTCTCACTGCCATTTTGATTTTAACATTTCACTTATCCACCAAAATAGCAGTCAGGATTGCTAATCAGTTGTCCTTCAAGAGTACAGGTAGGCTAAATCTCATTAAAATCTGATGTTGGAATACAGAGAAATAAATTTCCTTTATTTACTTATATTTCCTTTACACATTATCTGTTATGTTTTATTGTTGTTCTTCTGAGAGTGATCACCTGTGGAAAGAAGAGACCACTTTCAGAAAAACCGTTATAAAAAAAACATTTGATATTATACAAAGGAAGTAACAGAAATCTAGTTGTACGCCTCCACCAGAATTTGAGTCAGGTATGATAATCACACATATTCCTTGTATAAAAGCTGGAATGAAAGTCTACAAACATAAAAACAGAAGTAAGTACATTGCATGTCACATGTTTACTGATAAACAACAAAATTGCACTGTAATGCTTGGCTGAAAAAATAACAATAGTTACGTACCACGACACAATGTTTGTACAGCAATAAATAACATCATAATACATACAGTATAACACATAATAAAAATATCAGCAAGTTTTTTCGCTAAATGTTCGAAAAATACAAGCAAAAGGTAATTTAAATTACAAGGGCTGAGCAGTACTCAGTATACAGCTGTAATATCAACAACCTCTATCAATATATAAATATCTATGAATATTAAGTATATGTACTAGGTTATCACTTAAAAAGTCAATTTTGTAAATGATGAACAACTACTCTCAAAACACAAGAATTTTGCATCAATTTTAACTTCAGTAAAAAATAATAACAAAAGAAATGAAATGAAAGAGAAAGTTTTCAAAATTCTTTCATTAAAATGGAATTTGAAAAATCCACAAAAAATACATCTTTAGCAAGATTTTGGCAAACAAATTCATAAGTACCTCATTGTTGTTATTCTCAACTCAAGTATTCTTCTAAAATTTATCCTATCCTATGCACAATTAGTGAATGTTCAAATAATTTCATATATTTTACTTATGACATGACTGTATGTCACTCTGCCTTTTCATAGCAACTCTTTTCCCCATCACTACACCACTCAGGAACATTTTGTTGGACAAGTACATAGGTCGCTCTTGTGAGAATTATTTATTCTTTGCTTTGGCAAAGACTCAAACCCTAGGCAGTGTACATGTGACTATACTAAGCTATAGATATAGCACGCAGTGGGGTCATGATATGCTGATATATATTTTAGATACCAAAGTGTGCAAAAGAAAGGAAATAATGTTGGTAGCTTTGAAATAATGGTTGCCATGGTACATCTATGCAATAAGCTATGCATACCATGCTAGCATCAATATGATTAAAGTTGATAAAAATGATATTGATTAAACAACCATTTGACTGACACTTTACTAAATAACCTCAAGTTGTGATATCATAGCTAGTCTCTACATCTTGGGTATCACTTGGTCACTATGGTAACCATTTGATTGACACTTTACTAAATAACCTCAAGCCATAATATCACAGATCATCTACACCTTGGGCATCTTGGGTCACTATGGTAACCTTTGTTTATAGATATTTTCTCCAGCAAACTGGTCCAGGATATCCTGAGTCACTTCTTTCCCTCTTCTCAGTATGTCTTCAGATAGCATAGACATTACAGTCTGGACCTGTAACATAACATAACATAACATAGACATTACAGTCTGGACCTGTAACATGACATAACATAACATGGACATTACAATCTGGACCTGTAACATAACATAACACAACATAGACATTACAGTCTGGACCTGTAACATAACATGACATGACATGACATATAACATAACATAGACATTACAGTATGAACCTGTAATATTACATAACATAACATGGACATTACAGTCTGGACCTGTAACATGACATGACATGACATGGACATTACAGTCTGGACATTTAACATGACACAACATAGACATTACAGTCTCAACATATAACATAACACAACATAACATAACACAGCATAGACATTACAGTCTGGACCAATAACATAAGATAACATAACGTAACGTAACGTAACATAACATAACATAACGTAACATAACGTAACATAAAGTAACGTAACGTAACGTAACGTAACATAACATAACATAACATAGACATTATAGTATGGACCTGTAACATAACACAACATTGACATTACAGTCTGGACCTGTAACATAACATATTAACATGGACATAACAGTCTGAACCTACAACACAACACAACACAACACAACACAACACAACAAAACACAACAAAACACACAACACAACACAACACAACACAACTGTTGAACACAACACAACACAACACAATACAACATAACATAGACACTACAGTCTCGACAGAGAACACCATAAGCACTCATGCAAATACCACATGTACACAATCCTTGCACTCACATGCCATGGAATGCAGTTATATCATATTATATTATATAGACAACATCATTACATGTCATACTCAGCTCTGGCAACTGATCCAAAAAAAACAATGAAGTAGATTACATGTACATGCCTGTTGCCTTGGTGATAAAGTATCTAAGTCATCTGGTAATTCTTGGTCACCAAGGTTGTCAGCTTTCAAAATTTCTTCAAGTAGGATTCTGAGGAAAATATGAAAATTATACAATAAACATATTTAAAATGTGTGAGTATGGGGTTACTGGGGTACCAATGACAGATGTTTTGAATCAAAATATATTACAATAGCAGTATGCCATCATGAGGGATTATCAAATGTAAGCTGAGCCTTTCACCTTTACACTGTTGCCAGTATCTTATTAACAGGGCACTCTGAAAACTACATGTATGGTCAGTTAAAAACATCCTAAAATGTGGCCGAGAAATGGCATTTCATAAAATTTACTACAGTTGTGTTCTGTACAATATTTGCACGCAAATGTGCCTGTTGCATTCTGGCTGTCATGTGGGATCACAAGTTTTTCAGGGGAACATATTGAGTATTCAAGGCTATTGTCATAAAACATAGGCCTCTTTACAGCACCATCCCGTCCAAAACGTACTCACCAAATATTTATATTTCATATTTCATTGCGTCAACAGTAATACAAATGTATGTGCTCTGCCTTGTGAGAATGATTCAAGTCAATCAAAATGTGTACAGTATATGTAGCTTAGCTTACTGAAAATGCCACAATTTCGCAGTGAAGCATTCCGACAGTCATTTTTTAACAGAATATTTTATACATGGAACGCTTGCCCAGTCAAATCGGACTTGTCGTTTGCAGTAAGTGTCAACTCATATAAAAACGATCTCCATATATTTTATAGAAATCTTTTGGAAAATAGTTTTTTGTCTTTTAATACTTGCACATGGGTCAATCGATGTCATTGTGCCAAGTGTCGTATTTCTTAATTCTGTTCTCGTATGTTATTCGTTAGTGTATATTTTTTTATATATTGTATTTACTGTTTTTAATATGTTCTTGTTTGTTTATCCATTTGTTGTATGTGGAGGGTTGCTCTTATATAGGTGCTTGCCACCTGTGCGACTTTTTCCCCTGACTTATTGTCGAAGTTTAATAAATAAAAAAAAAGAAAAAAGTAACTCTTTCATGTGGAATACAAAGGCATACTACTTTGTATTGAAATAAGGCACATAGTGTAGACATTTTACTTATAAAACATATTTCTTCCAGGTATAAAAGTTTCCTACCTGTAGTTGTTAGTATTCATGACTTGACTACTGATCGCCATGGTTTCCTTGACATTGAATGCTTGATGAAACCACCCTGTAGGTATTAGTAGTATCTCTCCTGGATACTGATCAAATTCAATGGCCCTGGCATCTTTGAACTTGGGATATTTCTTCCAGTCAACATCATGTGTATCAATTGGACTGAAATGATAATAAAGATTTTTGGATTTGATGAAAATCCTGCATTGTCTTTATTCATTCTGGTCCCAATCTTAATTTGCCTGAAATACACTGTTTTCCATCAATGTCATGTCCAGCCAGTTCAGTATATGACCTCCTTAAAATGATCCACACAATGATAACAACAATAAAGTTTTCTTTTATTTTCTTCACAATCAAGTAGTTGTCAGTGAAATGTGTTTTGTTTACAAAATGTGTTACACCACAAACACTATGCAAGCTATTACCTTGCCAATGTTCTGACCACCATAGTACAATTTAGTTTATTTGTATGAGTTCACAAAAGTCATTCACAAATCAAGAAAATTTACTGTTCTATTTATTGCTTATGTTTTTGGTAGTATGGGACCTAAGGTGCACATTTAGTAAGTCAGATGACTGATGTGTTGGATTATAGTTTCTAAATCATGAATTATTTGTCACAGCTAATTGGTAGCTTACCTATTGTATTTATAGCAATCCAGAGGGAAACCTGATTTTTGATCTTCAAATACATACAGATACTCATCCTGCCCTGGTGGGTATAGCTTCCATCTTTTGATTCCTTTCAACACAGCATTAGTACCAGTCCAGTTGTATGGATCTATGACCAAAATGAGTCACATAAAAATTTACATACGATATAATGGACAGAAATACTCATTCATGCACTTGAGATGAGGGTGATATGGCAGCCATCTATCATGTATTCAGTCACCATAACTGGCTTTAAATGAAATAGGGAACTGAAAAGTCTCAAAGAACTACACCTTACTTAGTCATTTTCCTCATGGTCACTTAGAAGTCATTTAGAATGTGTTCTTATTTGTGGGTCTTCCTTTTTCATGCTTACAGATTACATATTTGATTTATATTGCTGTATATCTATAGTCATAAATCAAATGAGAATTTCTACTCACAGTCAACACATTTATTAGAATTGAATCCCAAATGTTCACTGATGTCTTATACTACAATGTATGGGCTGTTATCATGACGTATCAATGTAGTACACCCCTAATGAACACCCCTAATGCTGTTATCATGACGTATCATTGTAGTACACCCCTAATGAACACCCCTAATGCTGTTATCATGACGTATCAATGTAGTACACCCCTAATGAACACCCCTAATGACGCTGACGAGACATCAGCAATAATTAGGGCTTCACTAGTCTTCCAACAATTATTTTGACTGTGAGTTGACGTTTTCATTTGATACTATGAACCCAGAATCTGTGAACATTCATTCTTGCATAATTGAAATGATTGTGTTAAAGCCCCAGGTTTCAGACCTAGTTTATTTTCCACAATGACAACTACTAAAATCTTTACATAACAATTACATAAACTGTAACTGATGATGGAGGGCAATCTTTTTTCTGGTTTAAAATATAATTACACACGAAGTCAATAAAATCAAGTCACCACATTTTATTTAATTGTTTCATAACAAACTTTACATCAAGGTAGTGATGCCATAGTCTGTTAAGGTACACCCATGATGAAGCGCCCTCACACATCGATCAACACCTCTCATGTCTGGAGACCGGTGATGGTGGAGAAACACGACGTATCTTACAGTGTAGTGACACCACCAACTGTCTAAAAAGACATGTTACTTACCTATATGTAGTGAAGATCTGGAATAAGCTGTTCCCCATAGCAACATAGCATTCCATGGCTGTACTTCACTAGGAAACAACTCAAAGAAATCCTCTTTTAAATAAATCTATAAAATAATTCAAATAGAAATAAAAACAACATTACATGTACAGTACCTTAATTTCATTTATAATATATCAGATCGAGTACTGTTAATGCCCTCACTTGGGCAAGGGCCTAGTGCTTTTGTGTTAACAGGTTTGCTTTTTCAGTTCAGTTGTGCTAACAAAAATAACTTTCTGTTTATTAATTAACAATATGGGTGTTGTTAAAGTGCTTTAAAGTTTTCTTGAATATCAAATAAGCATGAGATATATCTCAACAACCAATACTTACTGCTTCCCCTATGTCTTTCCTCAGCTCAGGATGTTGAGGAATAAACAGTTCATCTTCCAAATAAGTCCACATTTTAGGTTTTCCTTCATGTGCATGTTCGGCAAATAATTTCAATGGAACAGCTAAGCTCTCAGCTTTTGTAAGCTTACCCTGTGGACAGGATTGATAGACATTTTAATGTACTTTATACATTTGTATAACAAAATGCACCTCTAAGGTGTGTGTACTCACAGCGGCCATTAATTATCTGATGTCACTCTCCAACACAGTAGTGCCATACCCACAGACTACCAATTCTTGTCATGGGGCTACCATAACTTGTAGCTGGTAGCCCACTCAGGCTACCACTGATTATGTGATGAAGATGGAAAATTTATGGACATGAAAGTATTTTAATAACACATATTTCCAATACAGGAAATCTGTTTTCAGTTCAGGAATATGGGACTAAAGATCACAATACTTGGGCTACCAATTTCTGAAATTGGTAACCCACTAGGACTACTAAAGAAAAAAATTAAATTCAAGCCCTGTAGTAGTAGCCCAGTAGTGTACACATAGAGACGTGGATATTGGTGACAGAACTTCAACTGTTGTGGTAGACCTCAGACCACCAAATAATTGAGGATAGGCTTGTAAAAAGTAGAAATTCAACGTACATATACTTCATATTGAACTGAAAGATTTCAGTTGCAAATTGTAAGTCGAGTTAACTTTGTGAATTGCAGTTGAAAGCTCTCAGTGTGGTTGTATCAAAACAAAGCCAGTGAAGAGTAACCTTCAATGTACTGTAATCATTACCCCTGATTCCATAGTGTGTCACATCACCTGTGTATCAGATCACTCGAACCAGTAGAAATCAACTAATTCAAATTTAGTTTCATCATTCAAGCAAAGAAAGTTTGTTGACAATTGGGTGCTAGTGCTAACAAATATTGAAATGCATGGTTCAAAGTATTTAGTAAATTTGTAGCACTGACATTGCTGAATGATGTGTGTTTTGGTAATTTTTTAACTTCTCATTGATACAGTGATAGAGGAACTGTAGTGTAGGTGTGTTGATGGTTTATGCAAGAATGTGTGTTAATATGTATGAGGCTGGAAATAGCACAAGGTAAGATCACAGATAGGTGTACATGTAGATTGCAAGATTCATTGCTGTGGTCACTAAGCTGTTAATCACTTGCTAAAAGCAATAATTATGTGTAGCAAGTTTTGGAATAAAGGGACACCCAGGATGATAAAGTTTTCAGTTGAGATCAAAGACAATTGAATGAGTCCAGCCTTTACAAAAATGTGTAGACATTATCATAAAAGTACATCGAAGTGTATACTGTTCAGTATATACAGTACATACTAGTATGTCAGCAATGAAGTGCTACTGGTGTATAATCCCCTATGGAGGCTTGTTTTCTTTGTGTCCTTATACACTTACAAACACTGTAATTGAGTTTGTAAAGCATATATTATTGTTTTTCAAACGGTTTCAGGATACAAGAAATGTCTAACTCACAAAAAAACCCTGTGAAACTACATGTATAAAGGGACATAATTAGAAAGATAGACTTAAGTTTGTATTTGTATTTGTGTAGCTTGTCTTTGTTTTTATTCACCCTTTTCAAGGGTTTTGTGTATATTGTATTTATTATTCTGTACAGCTGTGGGCGGTAAACTATTCTTTGGACTAATAAATGAATATTACGAGAATGAAGAACAAAATAGCAGTCATGATTATGTGTTTGATGTAAAAGATATTGTCATAATATGGTTGCAGTGGAAGACAGTACAGTGTTAACTGTGATGTATACATTATACAGTCCTACCTCCACACCCTTCATGGCTACCCTTACATCGCCATAGTTCTTCGCAAAAAATTCTTTTGTCCAGTTGAAAGCTGGCCATGTTGGAACAACATCAGTGACGAGTACTGGCCTGTAAAATCAGTTACATAGTAATATTTGTGATAAGATGACAGAGTATCAAGAATGTGAGAATTCACAAAATTTATCATGAAAAGACACAAGAATAGTTTTTCATTGCCATGGCAATATACCAATAATACCTATTATGTATGGTATACTAATTTGACTGAATAGTGACCTCTGACCTTTCCCAATCATTCTTTAGTGGCACACCCAAGTTGTTGATCACAATAACCCATTATAAGTTTACAAGGTGGCAGTCCTAGGAAAGTATATATATAACAAGGAATACTTAATTTTTAAACTAAATATATTTCAAGTAGGTATACAACCAGGAATATAGATTAATTGATTATACATCCTCATAGCTAGCATACAGTATGTCACGTACAGTCTTTGTCTTTTTGCTCAATTTTCAAAATGATAACTGTCTCAGTTGGTTTGTTCATTTCATCCGACCTTAGACTGCTACATGTAGACTATGGCCACTTCAATCTTTAATATTAAAATCAACAAACAAAAGACAATAGAAATGTACACATGGTTTACCATTCATTGTCTAACATGTTGATCCATGGATATGTACGTGTCAGACTTTATGAATATTCACCATAGTGAATAGTCTTTGCAAGTTATCACTAGTGTAATGATCAGTAGTTAGGACACAGACATGGAAGTGTTGCAGCCTTGTCTGTGGTTTAATAGGATGAGTAATTAAAATGCACTTGATTGTGACGTCATCCCTAATTGCAATCTACATTCATGACTAGCTCAAAATGTTCATCGTCGCAAACCATGGCCTGTTTTACGGCAACGTTCTTAACGAGCCTCCCACTGCTCATGGATGCATTCATATTTCGAAATGTAGTGGTAGAAATAATAACTGGTTTGCGAGAATGAAAATGTTATACACTACCTGCAAGTCATATACTAATTTGATTATGCTATACAATACTATGTCTTAGTATTACTGACATCATGAACATTTGCAAGGATACATTCACAACTTTTTTGTTTTTTATGCAATAAAATGCAAGCCATACTATAAATACACACACTACATAATTACATAGATGTAACGTACAATTCTTACCATTTTGCATCATACACATCTAGGTATTCCTGCAAACTTAAGTTATGCCTTCTATCAATGTGTTGCAGTGAGTAAGTCACACCATAATAATCTAACTTATCGGCTAAACTTTCATCCAGTTCTATGACAACGGTGGTTTTGTTCATAGATGTCTGTTCTTCATCCCGATTTGTGTCTTGTTCCAGTACCTTCCATACAACACCTCCAGCTAACACAATACATGTAAATAGCGTCAGAGTAACCCGTGACTGATTACTCTTCGCTGACATTCCATGATCTACATCTTTTAGCTGAGATGTGCTATCCTTTGGCTTGTTACTGTGTTCTTTGACTATGTTGGTTTTCTTCGGTTGTGTTTTATTTCTCTGTTTTGAACCCATGACATATATTACACGTGTATGTTGTTAAATCCACCTGTCAGAAGAAATTTTAAGAAAAGTACATTCATATAAATTTTCAGGCTGAGTAAAATTTCAGAAAACATGCATGGTATTGAACAAATATGTAAAAAAAAAAAAAAGAAAAAAAAAAAGGTTCATATTAATGATGATGCATCATCGTCATCATCATCAACATTATAATCAAAATGGAGTTCACAGATGATAAAAAATTGCACAAATTACATTTTAATTATCACCACTTCACACTGCTAAGATGTCTCTACATTTACTTGGTGCAAAACTATATATAATATATTCATAAATACTACGATATGAATAAATGGATCATAAAATTGTATGAATATGGATGTCTCAGACAGTTGTCATAGTGATGATGTTAGTTGAATTCTCAGCTAATTACATGTATTAAGTTATATTGTCGACGACACATTAGTAAATTGATTGCTTCCTAAGTAGTTAGTAGGCAAATTCATGGATCTATTATTAGATCCATTGCAAATTACAATGTACTATGGAACTCAGGAATGACAACACTGAGCCATATCCGGCCTGTGTAATGTACTCACAGAACTTGAGATATTGTTCACACAATCGTCCTAAGAAGCGCTGTTACATTCACCGTGGCTTGAACACTAACATCGCATACATGTACTGAATAGTACTTGATCTAGTTTATAGAGTCTGATCTGGTGAACGACTCGGCTTTTCTTCAAACAACATGTAACACACCAGTGCGTTCATCGCTCGCGCTCGATAACAATCCCGTGACCTATGACCGTGCATATAATTTATGCAAGTCAAAGGTCAACTTGTTAAACGCAAGTAATGTTATAAACGGAGCAGGATATTTGTGCTGTCTCTTGGTTGATGCACTCAAGGAATAATTTGAGCCTTTTAAATAATAGCACGTCTTGTCATTGTTGAATTGTTTTAACTCGAGGAAAACAAGGTATCATATTTATAGTTTTGATTATCGCTTTACAATTACACCCGGAAGTTTGCAGAAGATCACAGGAAGAAAACATGGCGTCTGGGGGGAGGCAGGGCGGACCTAAACAACCAGTCCGAGAAGTACCGACTGCCACATTGATTTGGTTCGATGATGATGTCAGTGATATTAAGGAAGATACAAGGAAGGTTGGAGAAGGAGACCAACATTCCAAGCACAGCGAGGAAAGGACAGAGGGTGAATCGATAAAACAGGTAATGTAACTCGTTTGTCAAATTTTGAAATAAACACAGGGAAGCTCGAAATAAATGTAGTAGAAGTGGGCGGTGATCTTTTAATAACTCTGGATCTAAACATAGGTTCGAGATATCCAGTCATCATACAACGAAAATAAAAGTAATCCTTCAAAACCGTTTGACAGTCGCTATTATAAAATCAGTTTTTTTTATTACACTTAAACTTTTGTCCAATCAAATTACACTTTAAGACATCACCATAGTACTGACAGTGTAAACTTATATCGCACTGTTTACTCTAAACCGTCTGACATTATAATTTATAGTGCAAACTTACCTTTACCAGAGCTGAATATTCCATTTTTAAAGCATATCAATTGATTTACACCCATTTCCTGTGTCATTGTTCTAACAGCTGCATTAGTGTTGTTTCATAAAAATAATTGTTGATGTAAAGTTACATGTCAAGATGATTTATATAAATAAATTCACCTTCAAAGAGAAAGGCAATGATTTTTTACAAAACACACTTGAAGTTTACCTTACAGATGGTAAAACACTTAGTTATATTGATGTTATGGTATTGTTTATTGTGAACATTTTTTTCAAGGTGGGGTGGGGGGTGGGGTGTCATCAATCTGATTAAACTGTGGTGTGATGAGCTTGGTTTCTTCAAGATAATCACTTCCAGAACAATAAAATTGGACCCCAATGACAATAAACAAAGGATAGAGAAATAAAGAAAGAAATTGAGCCATATTCACCACAGCAGATTTTATCAGATTGGGGTGTCATCTGACTTCACATATTGGGGTGTCATCTGATTGCACAAGTATATAAGATACAAGACAACAATGAGTGCACTGCTAGGTAGACATACATAATTATGAATGTACGTAGAATTCTAACAAAGTTTTAGAGCTATGTCATGTCTTGCATCAAAATTCCCCCTTTCAATAAATGTAGAGGCACATCTAGCAGAATATGGATAAGTTGCTTTCAAACATCAAAAAAGAAAGAATGCATAGCTTGCAGATAGCTTGCAGTTTGGTTGTTTATAAATAAGACATATGGAATGAGTATGGAAAATATGGAATATGCTGTCGTATGGTGGTAATGATAGTTTACTTAGGCCTAATAATAAAATTGTGTGGTTCCAATTACACTCAATTTTAGAATAGGTGGGGTAGGTAGATTTTTTTATTTTATTTTATTATATTTTTTTCCAGTGTGAGTGTCTAGTTGAGGTTTTCCATTGTTTTCCAAATGGTCTCTGTGTTGTTTATTTCTTCCTATCAGATTTACAGCCATTACAGATTGGAAAAACAGTTTTAGAGTGTCTTTTTAAGTTGATGGCAGTTTCCTCTTCTACTATTTCTTGCAAGACTTCACAATTTTTGCGATTTTTTTTTTCTCGAATATGTACAAAAAAGTTTAGGGTCGGCAGTGAAAAGCTTGGTGGGGCCGGGTAACCGGAACCAAACAATTATTTTTTTTAGACCTTATAAAATAATTAAATCATGGTCTTGCTGTAAAAACATTTATAGAGAAGTTCTTAGGCATTTCAGGGTGGTGATTTCCTGGTTGAAGTTCACACAGGGCAGTTCCTGTCTGTGCATACAACATAATCACATGATAATCACATGATAATCACATGATGAAATGGTACAAAACTTCCTGTGGAGACTGGTATTCAAGATAACCTATCACAGGAAACTTACAAAAGAGACCATGTATACAATTTATAACACATATGTATTCATGTATTGGTTTTAATTTTTGCTGATTTAAGATTAGAAATGTAGGTAGTATGATAGTGTAAAAATTATTTTTCACTTGGATTGTGGGTTTTATTTCAATGGAAGATTGCAGTTATATTTGTTAGAATATTGAAATATTCCATTTGTCTTTAGTAGAGTAATTAAATTATGTTATTATTTTTCTGTTTTTCATAATTCTAAATATCTATGCATATTAATCTATATTTAATAGTGCATAGAATCGTCAAATTCTAAATGTATGCAAGTGTTTAAGTCATGTTGGACAATGTGACCCCCTCCCCACCCCCTCAAATCTGGATCTGTGTATTCATTTTTGTATTAAATTTGAATATCTATAAACAAAGTGTTCAGATTCCATGTCTTTTTCCTTTTTGTGTTGAGATTTCTGTCTAAACTGTGCCTTCTTCATAGCAGGCTGCTTGTGCTAATCCAAATAAATTCTTTTATCTCTACTCTTGTCATATTATAAATATAAAACCCATTCTTGTATATTACAGGATGATGCTTCAAAGCCAAAACTGTGTGGATACCTCAATAAACTGGGAGCAAAGGGTTTGATAAAATCTTACAAGACAAGATGGTTTGACATTTTTGTATTTGTCTTGATTTACTCTATATATTTAATCCTTCTTTTATTTTTTCTCCTTTCATGTTGTTACTGTCTGTATTTGTATTAAACAATGCAAGATTTGCCCCATAAATAACAATGTTATAGTGACTAACACTTTCAGTGTAAATATAATAGCAAGAGTGGCAGAAGTAAAGCATTAATACTTGTATATGTTGTAGAAACCATTTGTAAAACTATAAAATGGGTGTCAAGCTAGATTCCACTAAACATGCAGTTAATATCTACTTTGTATGAATGTATTTAAAACTACAAGTTATCAATAACACCAGTTTAAAAAAACTAATAACCTGTTTTAGTATATATTTGTGACTGAGATATATTTATTAATCTCTCTCATCACAGGTTTATATATGACCAAAGAAGATGTCATCTTTATTATTACAGAACACCCAATGATTATGCACCCTTAGGGTAAGAAATGCACTTATGTTGTTTTCTTTTACATTTTAGAGGCCTTCTGGGGTGTTCACTGTTTGGAAAAAAATCAGGGCAGGTTTTGAAAAAGACAAAAATTGGAGCGAGAGACTATAAGTTATAGAATTGTGCTACAATACCACTGCACGATAGTTTGCCATATATTTAATGACCCTAACTGAACAGCTGGTCTGTAAACACCTGATCAATATCAACTTGTCTGATAAAAACAAAACGAAAAATAATGACTCAAAACATAATATTTAGTACTATTATTAACCAAAATGCCATTAATCTTTCTGTAATCAGTCAATGTGATAAATAAAGGTTTATTTTTACATATATATACAAATGTACCTGTAGAAGTTATTTTGGTATTTCACATATTATGCCTTGTAAGTTGTAGTTTCTAATTATTGGGTACAAGTGAATCTGAAACATCCATTTCTCTACCTTATCTGTACTCAGCTAAGTTGACATTGTAAATGCTTTATTGACCTTAAGTGACCTTAAGTGACCTTACTAAGGGTGAACAAACAAACCACTTTGCAATGAATAAAGTTTACATTAGTTTGTAGATATGACATGTTAGGACACCCACATGCATTGGCCTAAGTTTCTCAAAAGAAGACGACCAAGGATGGTGGAACAACACAATGTAACTTACCCTCTTGGTTTATTCACATATATACTTGGAAAAGGTCTTTATTTTGAAATAAAAAATCATACAGTGTTATTTGTAGCTGCAAAAAATATTTGGTGTATGAAAATCTGAATTCTCACTATCTGTAATAGTATTTTACCTCATGCTAGGGGGTTAAACCCTGGGGGAAGGGGAGGGGGAGGGGATTACCACTGGCCAGGTCTGGTAGGGGTGTGTGGCCAATGCCGTCAACCCCAGACCCCATTTTAGACCCATTTTGACCAAAAAACAATACCCCATTTTAGACCGTTCAAATTTTTAGAAAACCCCATTGTAGACCAAAATACATATTATCACTGATATGAAAATGTCAAAGCGAATTAGCTGGCGGAAATTCCGAGGGAAATTCCTGGAAATTTCGAACTAGTTGAGATTTTCTTAAGTGGTTCCTTCCAGGACCTCATTTTAGACCAAACAAAATTGAAAATTGTGTAAAGTGGACCCCATTTTAGACTCCTTATCTCTAAAAATACAGTACCCATGTTAGACCAAAGGGTGAAAAACCCCACCCCAAAGGGCGGCACATATATGTATACCCAAACTATTAAAACTAGAACAAGAAGGTTAGCTTATTCAATGTATGCCAACAGTAATGCATGTGTAGTGTGTGGAGTGGACGTTCTGGTGTTGACCCAGAAATTGAATGTCCAGTTATTTTTATGATGTACCTTGGCAGTAAAATTGTATTTAGGGTACCCAGCATTAATGACATATTTCTTTGTCTTATCTGTATTCAGATCAATTGACATTGCCAATTCCTCATTGACCTTTGACCTTACCGAGGGTGAACAAACAAATCACTTTGAAATAGCGTAAGTATTACTGTTCTGTTTGTGTCATGTGTATGTGTTTATGTGGTGTATCCTTGTAGTGTGTAATATCAAAATGAAGGTTAGATAGCAAGCTACAAAAACAGACAATGTTTTGAGGTCAGTCATTTACAGAGGTTTAGATAAAGGTAGTCTAGTTCCTGATGGACCATATTTCGTGTGTACTTCATCACTGCCAGGGACCATATTACATGTGTACTTCATCACTATCCCAGTCTAGTCAATCCCATTGCTCGAGAACAGATATCTGTGCTCCTCCCTATGGTGTTCATATAAACATGATGACGTCGTTGTGTCCCCATGTGATTTTAGTTTAAATAGACTGGAGGTAGAGTCCTGGTTTGGACATTTACATATCATATCAGTCCTAGAAACATGAGAATGATGACAACAGCCTGTCAATTTGTGATGGATTACTACTGACATGCACCGTTTGCGCTTCGCCCACCATGGGGTTGAACCACATTTAATGCCTTGAGCAATGGGATTGACTAGACTGGGATAGCGATGAAGTACACATGTAGTAATGGTCCCTGTCAGGAATTAGACTATAAAAGTAGCAAAACTAAGTCATAATAGAGAATATGAGATATTGTAATATTAATTGTGAGAGTGAATATCCATGGAATCTAGATTCATGTCATACTAACTGGGTAAAAGTATGAAAAATTATGAAAAGCACATCCTGAAATTTTACTAACATTAAACTATGGGATGTTGTCATGAGACTGCAGTAAAAAGTTTAGAATCACTTTTCATATTTTTTAGTCATGATTTTGATAAGTTAAAATTTTACTGTATGTAAAGTAATATTTCACATAAGTACACTGTACAGTATAGAAATGCTTGAATTCATTGACTTTTTCTAGTCTCTGAGCAACCACTTTGTGAATTCCAATTTCGTAAATCTAATTGTGAACTCAAATGTGGTAGATTAACAACAATGCTGTGGGTTTATAAAAAATTTGGGTACTTTGCAGTAGCAAGAATAACTACTTAAGTACACACTCTTCATATACATTTCTAAGGAATTTGAATTCTACTCAACCATCATAAAAGGAGGAAACTTAACTATGATTCATGTCATGGAGTTTGCAAGTTTACAGATGTTACATGATGAGTAGTGCATGTGTAGATAGTGTAGAGATGATTTCAGTAACCTTCAGCTTACAGCAATGCCAAGATGTTTGTGCTTTAACACAGTATTTATCTCTCTCAATGACAGCACCAAAGATCGTGTATATCACCTACAAGCCAAGGACAACCGTACCATGATGTTTTGGCTACAAGAATTACAGGTTAGCATCAAAATTCAAAATTCTTTGTTCAATATTATGTGTTGTCAAAATCACGAAAAAAAAAACAGGGGTCCTCCTACAAATGTTCAAAATGGTATCAGAATTTTAGACTTGAATATGGGTGCCACGTAAAACTTAAAACAAATTGTTTACCATAGTTTCAATCATGCAAATTACTTACAGTTGATGCATTTGAATATGAACTCCATCTGAATTGTCATGACAATATGATTGACACTTGATCAAGAATAAAAATAAACATTTTGAAGTAAGATATGTTGCAGAAAACAATTGTCATGGTCATAAAGTTTGAATCAGTAAGATGTATTGTAAAGTGAAAAGTTTGTATCAATATGAATATGGTTATAATGACTGCATCGAATTGCAGATTTTGATTGCTTTATGAGATTCTGCTAGCTTCTTGTATATTTCACAATGATATGACATCACTTTATGTATTGTTTGTAATTGTAGGAAAGAAGACGAGAGTACAGTCTATTGAGGACAGCACAGTCCAAAGAAAGGAATGTATCATCTGTATTGGTAAGTAGGGTAATCAGGATTGAAATGATCAATGTCATTATTTCATTGATTGATACCCTTTGAAAATATCATGTGTGAATTCATCACACACACAGGGGGAGGAAGAGAGAGAGAGAGAGAGAGAGAGAGAGAGAGAGAGAGAGAGAGAGAGAGAGAGAGAGAGAGAGAGAGAGAGAGAGAGAGAGAGAGAGAGAGAGAGAGAGAGAGAGAGAGAGAGAGAGAGAGAGAGAGAGAGAGAGAGAGAGAGAGAGAGAGAGAGAGAGAGAGAGAGAGAGAGAGAGAGAGAGAGAGAGAGAGAGAGAGAGAGAGAGAGAGAGAGAGAGAGTTAGACTTATTGTGAATGTAATGTATTACATACTTAGTACTCTGTATGTTTCTAAAAACAATTCATAACAATTGCTCAAAAGTTTCAAAATATGAGAAGTCTAAGTGGTCACTTTATATACATGTAAACATATTTCTTTCACTTACACAGCGGCCATCATCAGGATTGATGTGTTCAGATGAACCAGTAAGGTTAGAAGTCCCACAGTGTATGTCTGGTAAGGCTACTGTTGTTTGTTACACCAGCCACTAAAATTATGGGTAGAACAGTCAGACACGATGGTAAACATAGATCTTCTTCTTTAATTATTACTTGCAGTGAAAAGTCATAAGAGAGCTATCATTTGGATAACAATCAAAGTTGGGCAAGCTAACTTTTACAATTTTTAGTACTCTTAGTTCTCGTAAGGATAACAGGGATTTCTAGTTTGGGCAAGAAAAGTCCAGTCAGACTTATTCCTGCCTTCAGTACACTTTTATTGAATATTTACCAACAAATGCAAAGAGTGTGATGATAAAAAGATTCGGGTAAAAGTGACGTCATCTCAAGAGGTTTCCCAACAAATCGTTACAAGAAGCCCCCAAAATGGCAGAACACATGTAAATGCAGTATGGTCACTTTACAAGATTTCCAAGTTGAATACGTGAATTAACTGATGTAGAAAATTGTAATGTAAGTTGATTGCAGTGATCACTCCTAGACTTAGTGTTTTAAAAAGTAGAAATTAACCTAACTGGACTTTCCCATTAATTGTTGTCCATGGCTGTTATAGTTGAGTTTTCATCAGCAGGACTAATTGTTCATCTACTGAAGCTTTGACAGTCGATACACATGAGTGAACCATACATGGGCAACCAGAAGCAGTTGGTCTGTTTGGATTCAGTTGTATAATGTGCCTCTCTAGAGGGCGCTGTCACAATGTGTTGTACTTTGTCATTCATATCATTCATGTTTATGTGCTGATGCCTGAATACTAAATACATTGTGAAATTGTTACATTGTAGCTCTTCCAGCTGTGACATCACAGGTAGAAAAACCCAGTGAGACAGTGGGTGAACAGACAGCTCGATCTCCAAACTTGTATCATTCTGGAATCTTCAACTTCTCATTGACCAACTGGAAAACAGAACTTAGAAACCAATTTCGGTAAGTTCAAAGTATATTGCATCATGATAGATTATTTAATGAACATAGTCATCTTTGACTGGTAAATTTGAAACAATTATAATGTTTCAGAGATATTAACAGTGAATAATTAACATCACATGATCAGAGTAGACAGCAATCTGATTAAAATCCGATGTGGTGAAAGCGGCTAGATGTCCTTATTTACCTCTATTCATCATGTTGTGACGTTTGTTTTGTTCGGAAGGCGGCGATCACTCCGAACAAAACAAACGTCACAACACGATGAATAGAGGTAAATAAGGACATCTAGCCGCTTTCACCACATCGGATTTTAATCAGATTGAGTAGACAGATCAGCAAGTCAAAATCATTTCAAATTTACTCTTCCAAAGTTGAACTCATGAAAAATATATTTTCCATTTATGGAAGTTGTTGTTGACTTATTACATAAGTGGGGCACATATACGCTCTTACAGAACAGCTCACATTTTGTCTTGAGATTTCCATGTAGCAGAAAACTGATTATTCTTTCACTTGCTTCGAAATGAAGTTTAATTTGTATAAATTGTATCTTGAAGTCTGCAACAGTTATGACTACAGTATAAAATATGTGTTGCTTTCCAAGTACAAATACTACAATTTGGTTATGTTTTCATAGTTATGTGTTGATATTTTGCACAAATAGTTGATTACCATTTAACCATTATAAATGTAGTGTCAACTCTGAAACAACACTTTTAGATGAAAAATTGAATTTTAAAGGACACACAGAATCACTCACATGACAAAAGATTTTAATTTAGTACTTGTTGTAAGAAGTAAGGCCTCTGAATATAAGTTTTATATTTTACCAACATTTCTCTTGTAAAATTATCATCTTCTTTTACTGTTTTGTTCAAAGTTGTCGTATGGCGGATATTTTCTTTATTCCAATTGCGATAAAAACATTCAAAGATACTTTCTGAATTTATCCCAATCAGGATTATGAATTTTTGAGTTAAAACGTTATCATTGATTTATCCCTATCCTGATCGGGATAAACAGATACAGTTATTTCAGATAAAATACTTTTCAAACATGTCTACTGAAATATTGCCCTGGACAAAATATGTCCGACCCCCTGGCTTTTTTGTAGGTCTTTGAGAGTAGAATCAATACATAGCCGTTTCCACATTCAGTCATAGTTACACACACCAGAGGGTTCAAAGACAATTTATCCTGCTTGGGATAAAAAATAAAAGTTTATCCAGAAAATCTTCCTGACTATTTACAGTGAGTTTCTATCATAAAAGACATTAATTTTCTCTTTAAGTTGTGATTCATCTCTGAGTCTAACAAATTTTGTACTGGACTATTTTATTTTATTTTCTCCTCTAGGTCAAGGTCACAAAATAATCAGACTCATGTAACATCGCCAAGACCACAGAGTCAGTTCTATGATTATGATGATGATGAAGAGTTTGTGATGGTAGAAGGTGACAAAAATGCAATGGAATCTATGTCCTACAAAAATAAATTGTGAGTTTCAATAAATTTTAAATGCTCTTTTTATTGTTTCCAAATTTAGTGGTATATGGAAGGTGTTTCTATGACAACATGACTGAATTAGAAGGCACTGAAGCTAGGCTTGATCATTATCATAGGTCAAAGGTCATGGGTTTATGAAAATAGTAGCAAGGGTTGCAATCTAGAGAGGTTGTCTGATTTAGGGGTTGACAATATACCATACCAGCTACTGAAGATCCAACCATTTTACAAATAGGCATTGCAAAAGGGTACCTCAGATTTGATGAAGTGAGGGCTAAACTTACTTCATCATGACCACTGATCACATGACCACTGATTACATGACAGTGCATGAAACGGTGAATAAAATGTATGTGAAAGAACTCTATTTTTAAAAGCACATCATAGTAGTGATTAGACTAGTCTTGCTGCTAGACGTTCAGGCTTTCTTTCGATACTATAAGCGAACGAAGTTCGCAATGAGGGCTTGCCCGAACAGTCTAGCTAATGTCATTTTCAGACCGGACATTCCATTGAGATTAGTGGGTTGGGCCATGTATGCATATATATACTTTAATATATTCAATCTCTGCATGTAGGTGTTGACAAACACATTTATGTCATTACTATGTCTTATCAGTTTATGGTAATTGTGTTTGATGATCCATGAGTGTGTAGATGTTGTCATTCACACATTTTAGTTAACGCATTGGTGGTTATTTTTACAAGCCCCTCCTTAAGATGAATATGCATGAAAAATTAGCTATTGTCCTCTGTTTGTGCTTGTCGCTAATACGGTTCTCTGATTTGCAGTTATTTATATCCTGCTGACATTTGCTAGACCTCGGATGTTCCATCCTCGATAGCGATGTTCGGGCGTGTGACGTATTCTATCGGAAGAACATCCGAGGTCTAGCAGATAGACTATGTGAAGACATGTTTTGATTACTGGTGGCCACTTATAAGACAATACAGCAAGAACAACATGAAAACTGAGCAGTAACTTCATATTTGCTGTCTCTATGCTACAATGCTCATTGGCCCTCACTTTCTGCTCCATAATGACTTGCAAACAGCACTCCTAGTGGCCAAACCATGAAATCTTTTCTCTTTCCTATAACCGAAATATGGCTTTTTGACATGTCTATTTTGGATTGGTGTATTATAAATATCAAATAGAAGTTTTCAAATGGTTAAGTATAATTAAATGCAGTGAGTGATATCTCTTTTTACGTATTTTACTTTAACTTGTATTTCAGAACAAAGGAAGGAATAGCATCTACATTAAAGAAGTGAGTGCAATATTTAATATTAATATTTTGATATAAATATTCAATTTGATAGAATTTGCCGATATAGGTCTGTTGACTGTATTGGTGGTTAATAGTACTTGCTGAGACAAGAATGTATTTTGACATGCTAAATAATGTTACTTTTTCATTACAGGAAATTTACACTACCCAAACCAGGAATGGAAAGTGAACATTCACAGGTAAATTATTACAAATCTTTTTCATTTTCTAGAGTTCTTTAATTTTTAGGTCTATTAAATAAAAAAAATTGTTGTAGTTATGTGTTTTCCAAATGGTCTCTGTGTTATTGGTTTCTTCCCATCATATGTACACAAACATTTTAAGTTGAGAATTAAGTTACCATGGTGATATTCGGTCACCCAATATCATAATTATATAAGTTGATAACCAATACAAGTATGCTGAAGGCAGATTTAGTATGACTGGACTTTTCATTTTATCAATTGAAACTTAGTTACAAATTTTAGAGGACTATGTATCTGTCTTTATTTATAGATGTAGAAACAGTACATAACCTTACTAAGAGAAGAAGTAGATGCTGTAGTCATAGTGATTTAAATAGTTGTGTTTTTTGTCTTTGCATGGTTATGAATGCAGTCTCTACAAATAGCCTTACTCAAGGAGGAGTTAGATGCTGTGGAGATGGAGGTCCAGGCTAGTAAAGAAGTTGTTGCCCTGCTACACAAACAATTAACAGCAGTGCAGTTAGAAAAAGACTCTTGGTAATTATTCAAAAACAGTGACTTTGTTCTTGCTTTGTTACATATTAAACCACAAACTTTGCAATAGCAATCATTCTCCTCTCTTGTTAACTTTGGTTGTATTGGTCTTGATTTATGCATAGCCCCTATTGTGTAGGGTCTATGATTTATGTGTCTACTGATACAACTAGAGTACATACCCATAGAATCACAAGGGCCCAAAGTTAATGTTTCCTTTGGCAGTCCCAGTGGGGGCTACTGCCTCTGAAATTGGTAGCCCAAGGATGGTGACCTGTACCTTTTGAACTGGAAACAGATAATCACCATTGTAAATATGAGTGTTATCAAAACACTATCATAACTGTAAATCTGTTATCTTCTATAGCATCACACAGTCAGCCAAGCCAAGTCTACAAGCTGCAAATTGTGGTAACCCAGCTCAAGACAAGAATTAGTGGTCTTAGGATGTAGGACTCCTATTAATTTCTAGCTCTGATCACTTTGTGACATTTCCATAGCATTTCAGTGTATTAATGATCTTTGTATTTACTTTGTTTTAGTGATGCTTACCTGAAATGTGACTCAGAGAAAGAGCAGGTGCTACTAATCCAACGGAAAGACAAACAACTGATTCAGTTAAAACAATTACTGGATGAATTCCGTGATGAAAGGGAAAATTTACAAGATCAGCTGAGGTAAGCACTTCATCAGAAAACTTTCACTCTCTTTAAAGTCAATATTCTCTGACAGATAACCTGTTTAACTGATTATAACATTTAAATCCTGCTGTTTGAACTCAATGATTTTATAATACAGTTATAGTCTATATTATAAGTGGAGCCATAAGGATTCAATGAATTCTTTGTAAGCCTCTGCCAAACAACTTTTTTCCACATCCAAAATTTTCTTGCTTATCTGACACTGGCCTTTATATTCAAAATATATTGTACTGTTATTACTGGTAGTACTAATAACTGAGAATATTACGGATTCTGTGTTGATTGTATGTGTATACTGGATAATACCATAACAGGTATACAGTGAATTGTTAATTGTTAATTAACCAATCAATGAACACTTTACAAAAGAGTTCAGTACAACACCACTATGTTCACCACATTTTAAGAATACTGAATATTTCAGAGAAAGATACATCAATTATTGTCCATAAAAAAGTCTTTTTCAAAGTAGATATTATCAAGTTGTTGACAAAATACCATTAGAATTGAGATTATGTAGGCAGTGTATTCTCTGTGTTTGTAGAGTTTTTCCATATAAGACCTGTGTCATGTGTGTGTTAGTGCATAGACCCTAAAACATGGTTAGTGTTAGTGTGAAGTTCAGGAATGGTGCTGAGCTGGACAGTTATCTCATGTCTCATTACCCCCTGTATTATCTATGGTTTAACAGCTAGAAATAATAGCATTGTTGCTTTCAAAGCAAACACCTGTTTTCACACTTTGCCTTTGTTTTGGGAAATCAACACTTGAAGTCCTATGCATATTTCAATGTACTCTGCTTGCATTTACTGACCTGGTGATACTCAATCACAGACAATGTACTCCATGAAGAAGACTGAAGTTGACAGGGTATTCAGGAAAATATGTTTTTTAGTTGAATTTTTTAGATCATTCAGTTTCTATTTGATTATGTATTGAATTTACAACATGGAAAATCATTCACAAGTTCTAAGTAATATAAAAAATTCTATGTTTTCATGCAATTGTAACATAAACAAAATGTGTTTACATGGTTCATAGACAGGGAAGGGGAATGTAACTGTCTATGCATGGATGGATAAAAACAGTAAATCTTGTTTATCTCACTTGGAAAGATTGAAATTGTGATAAATATGTGCTTCCAACAATACAAAGCAGTAGTTGAGCATAGATTAATGATGGAGGTATAATGGGAGCTCCATGGATTAATGTATTTGTTTCCAGTGTTTGAACTCTATCCAGTATATGATGTGACTGAATGGCATTTGATTTCAAAAAGGAAGTATATCTTCTGAAATTTTTTTAAACAATTCACACAGCTGCAAATATGAAAACATTGTGAAACGCTTTTGACTAGAACCTCTAGTTTTGTGCATCACTGCCCCTAGATGGTATAGTAATAGATTGGGACTGAATGTGGCAAGGTTGAGTTGGCCACAACAGTTCATCTTTGTGAACGTATTTGTATATATGTTGATTGGATGTTTCTTTACTTCACAGGTCATGTAAACTTGAAATAGAAACTCTGAAGGAACAGAATGCCATGTATTCTGAGATGCTGAAAGCAAAGGATGAAATTGTTGTCAGTTTAACCAATCAGGTGAGTGACAAAGTCAATGCACAATGGTTACACATTGGTATTCAAGCTAGGGAGTTGGGTTAGGATTGGATCAGGGATAGGAATAGGGATAGACTCCCTAGCTTAATTCAGATTTGTATTGCAGGCAGGAATGCAGAACATTGGTCTGACTTTATATATATACTACACATTTATATTCAAGCTAGGGAGTTGGGTTAGGATTGGATCAGGGATAGGAATAGGGATAGACTCCCTAGCATAATTCTGATTTGTATTACTGGCAGGAGTGTAGAACATTGGTCTGACTTTATAGATACTACATATTTATATTCAAGCTAGGGAGTTTGGTTAAGGTAGGGTTAGGGATAAGAATGGAGATAGACTCCTTAGCTTAAACCCGATTTGTGCAATTAGTAGACACTGTTCTCAATGAGTCCCACTACATTTTGTACATGCCAGAATGTTATGATGACATTTTGAAAGTGTTGCAAGTAATCAACCAATGGACATTCCCCAATATGCAAATACTGAATATGGTGCCAACCAATCAAAATGTGCAATTCATTTTGGTACATTTTCTTTTCAATGAGCAGGCCTTTGATGAAAGTGGCCACATATATACTACAATATTCCAATATTTGTGTGTTTGAATGATATATGAGAAGCCATAATGTGTCACACATATCTTACATATGCAATCTGTCACTCATGTCTTTTCATAACTGCTAATTTTGGCATAGAGGTTGATTGATAAATGTACAGAAAAACTAAATACTCCAAATAAAGTGACATTTTGAAGAATCGTAATTTGTATTCAAACTTAGTAATTTAAACCTCAAATTTGTAACCATGATGATAACCTTTAGTTTGATGTACTTTGTTAAATATGTGTAGATCTTTGAGTTGGAAGAAACCACTTCAGGTTTAGCCAGAGGAGAAAAGCCAAGATCAGCAAGTACAAACAGTGCACTGAAAGCCATGGAAGATGCTAAGGAAATTGAAACACTAAAGGTAAGAATAGCATATAAAATTATAATAAATTAGAGAGAAATAGCAGGAAAGAAGTATTTGTGATAACCCCCCAACCCCCCCCCCCCCCAAAAAAAAAAAAAAAAAAAAAAAAAAAAAATAGGTCAATCACTCTGCCTGAACATCATCTTGATTTGCCAAGTACTGGTTTTGTCCAATTTTTAGAAAATGTACAGTGAAGCCCGCTCACTGAATGTAGTAAGAAGTGGCACTATTTATCAATGGTACTCCAGTTGATCAGTCATGTTGTAAGCATCACATCATTTCTGTAATACTATGGTCTGATGTCATTCTTTTTTCCCAGGATTCATGTCAGGCCTTCCAAATGCAAAATAAATTCCTGAATAAAGAGATCTTAGAACTGAATCAGCTCAGAGAGAATGATATGACCAGAGAAAGAACACAGGCTGAGTAAGTGTTTTATAGCATACAGTCTAATGATGACAATTTCTAAGTATTGTACTTGAACTTTTTGAACTGAAATTACAGACTAAGGTATACATGTAGGTTGTGGTGTTTAATGAACTGAAATTACAGACTAAGGTATACATGTAGGTTGTGGTGTTTTTTGAACTGAAAGATTTGTCATCATGTACACACTTTTAATCACTACATATTAAACAGAGTCACACAGGACACAAAATGGCCGACTTTAGGTTTATGTTGTTTCCGTATGTTGTTATGCTGTACAACACCAACAACACTAATGAGTTTTTTATTGTTGTAAATTTGCAGTCTTTATGCAATCAAAAACAAGACATCACATATTTTGGACAAAGAAAAATAGGGTGATTGAAACTAGATCGCAGATGGAAAACGTTTTTGAATAAACTTCTAGTGGTCTGTCAAAATTGATTTGTATGTATTTGTTCTGTGTATTTCTATTTTTTTGTGTTACATTTGACATGGGTATAAAACAGTAAACATATTTTTTTTCGATTTTGCAGCATAGCTGCTTACCATGATATTAGCATTACTATCAACAGTTAAACCTTCCTAAGTACCACGGTGGCATTGTTCATAATTATCTCTTTTTTGAACTTGAATTTGTAGAAAGTCTGCACTGAAAGAAGCAGAACTAATGAGAATTCAAAGTAAATATTTCCTGCTGTTGAAGGAAGTGGACAGACCTAGAAGAGGTAGGTAATTTCTGTATGCAGGTTTGATAATTAACTCAGTGCTTTTGCTAAGGTTGGGGAACCCTGAGAACATAGGGGAAATATTTTAAAATATGCAAAGCTTTCTGTACTTTGTACCTTGTATCATAATTTTGGTGGCAACCGTGGTAAAATACTGTAGGAATGCACATTTATTTTACCTGCTAACGAAAAAACTAAAGACATTTTCAGAATTCATTGCGAAGATGGGCTTGATGAATTTCATATGTTAACAGGAAAAGTGCCTTGAGAGATGGTAATGTCATTGTGAATTTTATTTACTGGTACTAACCAGAAAAGTGCAGTGTGTTGTTACACTGAATTTCACATGCTAACCTATAAAGTGTTGTCACACTGACCTGTGGATCGAACAGTATAACCTGTGAAAGGAGATTGTTCTGAACTCATCACAAAACTATCCTGACACCAAAATTCAATACTACAAACAATTCCATTGTCTACCATTTGCAAGGTGATGATTCCTAACATTATTCCATTGTTTTTTCAGAGGGTGTCTCTGGGCCAAATGATGACATGGTCTCTAGATTATTAGAGGAAGCACTTGACACTGATACTTCTGACACTATTCAAAGACCACCTGGCAGATTTAGGTCAGTATATACAACGTCATTCATGTACTCAGTAGAATGAAGTTTGCATCTTGCAAATCTCAAAATTTGAAGAAAAAAAATGCCTTTAAAAGTAAAAGATAAAATTTTCAATTTTAGACTATATGACCCCATCATGTATCCTGTATATTCAACCCATAATGTTAGAACAAAGGTGAACTGGCAGTTATGTATATTACCTGATTCAGCTGCACACCAAAACATGTCATTGCCACTATGCTACCTAGCATTTAATTAAGCTAGCAAACAGAAAGTTTGACAACACATGTTGACCTGAACAGATGAAACATTACTTGTAAGTAATTAGAACTATTGATTGTGACAGAAGAACTAATTATAAAGTATGTTTGCTGACCCAATGAACATATTTAAGGACACCAAAAATAATTTTTCATAATGCTTAATGTGCTGTTGGGTAATGTGTCCTAAAGTTTACCTGTAGGCAATATTTAAGAATATCACCACAAAGAGTAAGTAATTTATATGTAACAAAACTCTCTCAAAAAATACTTCAGTTTCACCTAATGCAGCATCAGTTGACAACACATAGAATGGTTATTACACTGTAACTTTTAGTGTTTGCTTTTACTATTGTCAGAAGAAAGACATCTAATATTTTTATTTTCCAGTCGCCATGATGATTATGACAGGTATGGATTCAGTATGAAACTGGAGGGTGCTGATGAAGATTCTCTGGTTTCCAGGGCAACAGATTTACAAAGAAGATCTGATGAAATTGCTGTAAGTTTTTCTGTATATTTCAGTAGAAAAAGACTTCCTCTCTAAGTTGACTAATTATTGGATAAGTTTTTTCAACCGTTATAGACAAGCGATAATTTTGCACCAACATTCACATATAAAAAATGTTATGCTCTATTTCTTGTAACAATTATAGAATTTTCTTTGGGTTTTGAAAGTTAGGAGTCGAAAGATTTCTTAGATCGACAACATTTACTTATGTACTGCTTTTATTACATAATACTGTACACGAAACTGACATTCATTGTGGAATTTGATAAATGTCAAACATACTACATTTCGTCATATTTTTACCCTATCCACAGACAAGGATGATGGACTTGGAAATGTCAACCGGAGTGAAATGGGAAAACTATATTGTTGCTCAACAAAACAGACCATTTACAAGATCTGTAAGTAAAAACTTGTTCCAATAAGATCATAACAGTTTCTTGATCATGAGATATTACTATAGGGAAAACATGCTACAGGCAAACAAAGATAGCCACAGACTAAATTTAAACTACAGTTGTGTGTGGTAGATTACACAAGAACAGTGCCTTGGTTATATGAGTTTAATCGAGATAGTGTAAACTCCAAATGAGGTTGGATGTACAACAACTTGAGGAAAACTTGCTATCAGAGAAGCCACCCATCATTGAGTGTAGTTTACATCCACAACCATTGATAGCTTAAATCAACAATGATAGTTTTACTTTGTGTCTGTGTATTATCGTACTTCATCTGCCATTGTCTACAGACTGAAAATTTGAATCCTTGAATTAATGTGAATTTTGTCAATTTTGTGAATGTTGATTATGTCATGTCATTCTTATGAATCAAAATCAGTGTTTTTGATAGAAATAGATTAGCCGAGTGGTGTTTCATTACTCTTGACTTCAGGTGGTTATTTTGTCAGAATGTTGATGTGGATAACATTGATGTTACAAACCATTATCAAACAGTGTGATTCAAAGTTGTTATACATCTATCTGTAGTTCATGTTTATGTCTCCATGTCTGCATTACATTTCAGTTGTATTGTTTGATACATTTTCCATAAATCTTTGTTGTGTTTGCACTTTCAGCCAGAATTAAAATCTCTGATCAGGGCTGGTATTCCAAATGAATATCGGGATAAAATCTGGAAAGGGTAAGTGCCATTGCCAAAAGAATGTTTTCAAACCTGAAATTTACAAATTGTGGTTCATTGTCGTGAATGACTTAGGAACCCCCTGGGGGTTTTCCACAACACCAAACATGGTCAAAATTATTCAGAAGCATTTCTTAACCTTCATGTTTTAAACAAGATCTTGTAAATAGTAGCAATTCTTTTGTTCAACTTAAAGTCTGATTTTCAATATGTGTATGACTTGATAAATTTGAAACTTTTCTCTGAACATATTTCAAACTTCTCATGATAGCATAAAAACTGTAATCTAGTAAATTTAAGATTCAACTCAAAAGAGCATTTGCTCCATACCGTAATCATCGTGGTTTTCAAGGGAGTGGCTAGGTTAAAAATGCCAGGTCAGTCTGGACATATTAGTTCAATATCAACAACCTCAGACCACTACTAGTAGTTAGTGGTCTGAACAACAACATAAGACTGTGTCATGATATCAAACAATGACACTTCAAAATTTAAATTATGATATTTTTGTTTTTGTATATTTCATATTTAAAAAATTTGCCAAATGTAGTTGTATTGAACTGAGAATGAAGCTTATCAAGGAAGCGAAAGGAGAGGAATATTATCAAAATTTACAGGATTCCAAGGTAAGAAGTGTATCATTTGTCACAATAATATCCCAACTTCTTACACCTGTGTTAGTCCATGTACTACAATGGGCTGTTATCAAATGTCATGGAAGTGTAGTATACCCCTGATGATGCTGATGATGAGATGTTTTTATTTTTTATTTTTTTTTATTTATTTTTTTTTATTTCCAAAACAACTGCAAGACAATACAAAGGTAAACAATACATTACAGAGAAAACACAGGACGTACAAATGGAGAGGGGGGAGAGGGTTAGTTAACTTAATTAAATAAATTAATACATGGGATTGGAAATAATTACAATTGATAAAGAATAATGTTGATGAGATGTTTACAAAACTTTGAGATTCACTTCCAAGAAATGTTTTGACATTATGAGTAAAAATAATCATTTTATACGGTGAACCGTGAGTTCATGAATCTTAAAACCTCAATGTTTACTATGTTGAACTGCTTGTATGCTACGACCTCTGTGATTCACATTACTTTTATTTGGTGTTTTTATCAAAGCCCATACAAATGTAAATCTCAATTAGGTCTCAGTACTTTTATCTGGGTTTTCCTCCAAAGTTATGAGATAACGTAAGGAAAACATTAAATTTTGTAAATTTTACTCATCTAAGAGTTTGTAAAACCTTATCAAAATGTTGAATGCAGGAGAAGTCTTTGATAATGCAGATCCAAAAGTCTTTGATAATACAGATTCACAAGCCTTTGATAATACAGATCCACAAGTCTTTGATTATACAGATCCAAAAGTCTTTGATAATACAGATCGACAAGTCTTAGATAATACAGATCCACAAGTCTTTGATAATACAGATCCACAAAGTCTTTGATATTTTCTCTCTTGATTCTGGTGATATTCAACTTACTTTGAGTGATTCATTTGAATTTTTTGATGATTTAAAAAAAAAGAAATCAGACTCATTAATTAAAATCATTGTTTCTGTTGGGATTAACTAATCCTATAAAAAGAATAAAATGATATGATGTGCTTGTATTGGTGTATTCTTTGACTAATAATGTATTGTTAATTTCTCAGCTTTTCAAGCTACAGCCATCAGCTAAACAGATAGAACTTGATTTGCTGAGAACACTGCCCAACAACAAGCATTATGAAAATATGGATTCTGAGGGGGTAAGTATACATTCCATTCTTTGTACATGCATCACTGAAGTGGGAGTAACTGCTACTGATGGTCGATGTGTAAACTGAATCTGTTTCAGGCATATTTTAAGAAAATGACTTGATTGAAAGCCTTTTTGTTAAAGCCCCTTAAATGCTTTCCAGCATACATGTAGTAGTCAATATTAACCATTTCAGCATTCTCGCAAACCAGAGCTGTTTATTTTTTCCTGGCGGTACGTCTTAGACAGTGCCGTTAAAGAGGCTGTGGTTTACGAGGATGCCATCTGAGTAACAATTCTGTTATCTCAGCTACAAATACACTGTCAGGCATAAATAATGTATTACTTACTATACATGCCATGGTCTTCCCTTAAACCCTGGTACAACAGTATGTATAATTATTGAGAATTGCCACAATTACCAGGGTAAGCTATAAATGTGCAGTACAGATTCGTGTCACCTGTTATATGTCCATAGTACATACCTAACTACACATAATTACTGCATGTACACTTTCAACTTTTAATGCTGATTTATGTCATAATATCATTGTATGTAGATTCCCAAGCTGCGGAGAATATTACTTGCCTATAGTTGCCATAATCCAGATATTGGGTACTGTCAGGTAAGGGTACTTACTTGTTTTACTTACTGATTGGTGAGTTGGAGTGTATGTTAGTCTGAAAGTCAGTGACAAACTTGTCATCACCAAGAATAAATCCTTTATAGATGGCAATGCAGTCTTAAATTTGCAACTTACTGCTAAAGGTTTTTGCATCATTTTCATTTTGATACCACAAATAATTCATAATTCTAATAATTCTGAATTTTCAAGAACATTTTGACATTAATACTTACATAGCATATACTTTGAAATTGGAAACTGTTCAGTGCTTCCAAGGTTTATCTGATGTACATGTATGATTTATCTTTTTATTTGTATTCTATACTTACAGGGGTTGAATAGAATAGCAGCCATTGCTCTGTTGTTTTTATCAGAAGAAGATGCATTCTGGTAGGTCCAAACTAGTGACACTTTGTGTGAACTTGTGGGACTTGAAAAAATATTTGAATGTGGAATGTTATCTTTATTTCAAATAATACCTTAAGACTTTTAAATGTTCTTCCCCAAGTAACATTATCTTTTAATGAGGAAACACCAATATAAGAAATAAAGTAATTTTCTTAGCAATCAAGCAGAAAATTACTAGTATGTGATGTGAAATCATGAAATGACTCTCCAGAACCCAAAGTTTACAAAAATATCTCTATATCCTGAAGTAGCATTCCTCTTTAGATAGTGTCAAATAAAACTCCTGTTAGTGTGCCCAAAACTCCCTGTCTGTTATCTATACTTTTAAAGAATTCAAATGTATGTTGACATCTCAACATCTTGATTTACATGTAAGTAGCATATTTTGTGGCAGTTCAAAAGAGTACAGTTTGATTTATTTCATGGAGTAATAACCATTGACTGTTAGTAAAGGGGAGGTGTGTGCGTGTGTGTGTGTGTGTGTGTGTGTGTGTGTGTGTGTGTGTGTGTGTGTGTGTGTGTGTGTGTGTGTGTGTGTGTGTGCATGTATATCTACAGTTCATTTAAGATTTTGATGATATTTTAAGATACTGACAAAGTGATTTGATTGATATCTTAGGTGTTTAACAGCAATCGTAGAACACATACAACCCAAAGACTATTACAGTAAAACACTGATTGGATCACAGACAGATCAAAGAGTCTTCAAAGACTTACTAGCTGATAAAATGCCAAGACTTAGTGCTCATCTTGACCAATACAGGTAAGTACAACCCAAAATCGTACTTCCTTGCTCCGGAATCATGTTTTGTATTAGTTCTGAACTCAAAGTGTAAATAAATATTTCAGCTAAATCACTCAGTTAGTTACAGCTGGTGTAGTTTTGGTATTCCTTGATGCTGCCTTAAGATGTTCCATATGACAACTGAAAATGAAAGTATTGAAATAATTAACTTTCATGTATTTGTTTTTACAGTGTGGATCTTTCACTTATCACTTTCAATTGGTTTCTCACAGTATTTTGCGAAACCGTTCCAACAGAGGTAAGTTTTTATTTTATTGTGTATATTTTTTTGTTCTACTCAAAATGATGTCAGATTTCATATCTCAGAGCAACATTGATATCAGCTGATATATATGTTACTAACATTGTACATTTAATCTCTGTATTATTCCCATCAGACCATGCTGAGAATCTGGGATAGCTTTTTGTATGAAGGCAACAAGGTGTTGTTTCGATTTTCACTGGCTTTCTTCAAAGTTTGTGAAGAGGATATCTTGAAGATACCAGATTACATGGCTATATTCAACTATCTCAGACACATACCAATGAAGATGACAGATGTCAGGAGAATTGCACAAGTAAGGATAATCTTATTAATATGTACACATTGTAACAGCTGCTCATAAGTATAACACCCTTGGTCGTTTAGAAAATCAACAAGTATTCTTTGATGATAGCATTTGCATGTGAGTTTGCCCTGTATCTAGCACTCTTAGGACATGACCCTCTCTGAGTTTGGCCTGTATTTAGCATTCCGGACATAACTTCTCTGAGTTTACCCTGTATTTAGCACTCCAGACATGACCCTCTCTGAGTTAACCCTGTATTTAGCACTCAGGACATGACCCTCTCTGAGTTAACCCTGTATTTAGCACTCAGGACATAACTTCTCTGAGTTAACCCTGTATATAGCATTCCGGACATAACTTCTCTGAGTTAACCCTGTATTTAGTCCCCGCGGACGAAGTCCGGAACGGGGACTTATGGATTGGGTTCCGTCTGTGCGTCCGTGTGTCCGTCCGTCCGTCCGTCCGCAGCCGTTTCTTGGAGATGCCTGTACCGATTTTTTTCAAACTTGGTACAGGGGCAACATGCTATGGCATACATATGCACGTCATTTTGTTTTATGATACGATCCAATATGGCCGCCCAGCAGCCATTTTGTTTGTGAATTTTCCCTGTCTAAAGCCATAACTCAGACATGCTCACACAGATCTCATTCAGAGTTGGTATTAGGACAGTGTTCTATGACATACATGTGCATATCCATTTTCATTGTGATACGATCCAATATGGCTGCCTGGCAGCCATTTTGTTTGCAAATTTTCCATGTCCAAAGCCATAACTCAGACATGCTTGAACAGATCTCATTCAAAGTTGGTATTAGGACAGTGTTCTATGACATACATGTGCATATCCATTTTCATTGTGATACGATCCAATATGGCTGCCTGGCAGCCATTTTGTTTGCAAATTTTCCATGTCCAAAGCCATAACTCAGACATGCTTGAACAGATCTCATTTGAAGTTGGTATTAGGACAGTGTTCTATGACATACATGTGCATATCCATTTTCGTCATGATACGATCCAATATGGCTGCCTGGCAGCCATTTTGTTTGTGAATTTTCCATGTCCAAAGCCATAACTCAGACATGCTTGAACAGATCTCATTCAGAGTTGGTATTAGGACAGTGTTCTATGACATACATTTGCATATCCATTTTCATATTGATATGATCCCCCATACCCGACCAATCCTTTATTGTTGTAGGCATGTTCCATGTCCGACAAGCAGACACAACATATCTAAGTCTGTTTGATTTAGGTTCACAAGTGTTGTTGCGTGATCAGAGTAGTGCTAATTCCTTAAAACCCAATCATAGCGGGGACTATGTCATTCTCAATGGCTTGTTAGCACTCAGGACATGACCCTCTCTGAGTTTACCCTGTATTTAGCACTTAGCAGGACATGGCCGGACAGACTATTAGTTTCCTGACTGTTACTCATACAGATGCTACCAATTTCTGTCCATTACAGATCGCATTCCATGACTTGAATCCATTTCCAAGGAAACCAATCAACAACAGAAGAGCATATCACCTAGCGCAAGTGAAGGTAACGTTTATAGTAACGACAGTGTTTGTGCTATTTTATCTTGATATAAACTTTTTACCATTCCATCTTGGTTTTAAAACTCAAAACAACAACAACAACAACAACAACAACAACAACAACAACAACAACAGCTAAGTATGCAGCACACTGTCAGAATTGATGGTCAAATAGGGTTAGCATTAATTATCAATTTCTTTGTTTTTTTTCAAATGTGGATTCTCAAACCACTTACAGAATCTCAAACATAAATAATACCGTATTGAAACATGTTAGCGCCCTCACTCAGGCAAGAGCCCAGTGCTTTTGTGATAGCCATATACTTATACTTTTAATTTTTACAATATTTCTAAGTGTAATACAAACATCTTAAAACTGTCATGTAGTCAATTTTATATAAAACTTTACCATATTAATATAGTCATGCAATGTATCTTTGTAAACTGCAATATATTTAGTTCCTAGTCATAACTGATGTCCAATGTATACATTATTTTGAATTCTACAGGCAGAACTTGCTGAACTCAATGCAATTCGAGAAGAGTTTATCAGTCATCATCATGATGGTGGTGAAGATCTCTTTAGTGATGAAGATAACTAATCAGTTTCCATGGTGACACCTCACTTTATTATACAGTATTATTATAGGTTGTCTTCCTCTTTATATCGTTCATGCCCAGAACAACTTTTTGTACTTTTGTTTTGTAAATATATTTGTTGATACTCAGGGGTAGAATATATCACCATATCTGTTATCTTTTTTTTTGAGCACTTTCTACTTTTTGATCAGGGTAGCCTTTGTATTTTTATGTGTCTCATGACCAAGTCAACACCATAATTCATCGCTTTGGCAAATAAAAAAACCAAGATGCAAACTGAATTCCTACTTTTGATATTGTTGTACTGTTAGAATTCTTAAAGTTTGAATTTTGGTCATTTAACCTTGAAGACAAAGGTCAAGGTCAAAGGTCCAGTACCATTTTCAAAAAGAGGAAAACCGAATATTTCACATGCATAGTTCTATAATTTGGAAGTACTTTTAAATACTTTACAATGATCTGTACATAACAGGACTGTGATAGCACACACATACATACACCTTATTTTCAAACCAAACTTCTGACACTGACAATAAAGATTTAGTTTTCCAGGTGTTGCAAGACAGTGCAAAAGAAGCCAAACTCACAAAACAATATTGCTGATCAGAAAGAGTTCTTTTTCCATTGGCAAGTTTTGTTCTTAGTTTGGCAACTCTTTATTTTATTATTTTAAAAACACCTGGCCTGTATGCAAATAAGAACAGAATTAATCGCTTCACTCTCAAGACTTTTGGCAAATCCACTTTGTAAATATAATAACTTTTATATTCTGAAATTAACAGAAGAAACTAGTAATTATAGTATATAACTAGATGTATATTTCCTGACCAGATATTGCTCTGTTAATAGAGTAAAAGTGATGTCAGAACTTTTTGAAACCTTTTGAGTTGAGTTATACTGAGACCATCGTGTTTTCATGTGTGTTTTTGGTTATATTACATAACAATGCAGCAAAAGTCAAGATAGTATATACAAGACTTAAAATTACAAATCATATCCCGATCACCTTATCTTGATCTCATCATATGTCTTCCTTTTAATTACCATAAAATAAATGGAAAATAAACAGTATTCTCAGTTTGTAATTCGACTGTCAGTCATATACTGTGAATTCTTCCATGACAGATAATGTAACTTGTGTCTTCATGGCATATGCATTCAAACTTGTGTGCACAATTCTGTAACTTACAGTTTCTGTTTTACAGAATCAGATGTAAAAAGTTGTTTGAGAATGTCTTTCTTGACAGATGACAGTATAGTTTGAAATTTATAACTGATTGTCTCTGGTGCAATGGGTACTTTCTGTGTTTTGCAAATTTATGTACTTTTGTTGTAGAAATCTAAAATTAGACATGTTGTCGTAATTTTTTTTTGTCTACAAAATTTTGTATATTTTCATGTTTATATTTTTGAATATTGGCATGCAGCAATATGAAATACAAGATGCATTGTTATAATACACAGGTATTGAATAAAAGAAAACATGATACAATCGTGTACATAGTAGAATGATGGTCTATGTTCAGTATATTTAGCAGGGATAAAGCTGTGAAATTATCGCCCAATAGTCCAAACTTGCCTTAAAGGGGAACAGAAGTGAGATTGATTTTGTTGTAACTGCATTTCTTTATTTTTCGAGACCTATAAAAGTCAGTTTCATGAATTCAACCTAGTGCAAAGATGAAAACTGGGAAGGGTAGGCAAGAGAATAAAGATACTGAAAATGTATGCAAATATGCCTAGCAACAATACCACGCCCATAGCAGCAGCCAAATACAGTTGAGTTACAAGGCCATTGGCGTTATTTTTTATGTTCTTGAGCTTTTATGGCATTTTAAATTAAACAGTGGGTTAGATTGAGTTGTGAATATTGAAGGCTCCCTAACTCCAGATTTGAAATAGACTACACTTACCATATTCTATGTCCCAGTGTAGGTATTCTGCTTGCCACTTGATAGAGCTGGCTGTTCCCAATTTTATAGATCTGCCTTTATCACTGGATGATAAAGCAATAATTCGAACCATAACGTTATAAATGTAATAGTGTACTTTCAAATTGGCTCTGTCAACTAAACAGTGTAGAAAATGTGAAATAATGTACCTCGTTTCAAATGTAATGTTTACCCCCCCCCCTGCCTCTTGCTTGTCTCTAGTTGACAACCCTTATCAATCACAACACGACAGTTCGAGTTTCACTTCGTCATAGAAATTATTTCTCAGATGTAAGGGTTTACAAAGGATTAATGAAACACCCAAATTTACGTCATAATAGTTCAAGGACATGGGGGATTACCAAACAGAATATTGGAATGACTGACCGAGTCATTGAAGGGGACAGGCCTGGTAACTTAGGGCCGAGCGATCAGAACTAAGTAGGGCATTTGTGTATCACTTTCAGTTATTTTTATCGATCACACAGACCCGCGTCTTTGAAATGATTGCTTACATGTAAGCCTATCGTTAGTCTAGTTCCTGACGACCGTATTTCGATTTTACACTATGTGTTCTTGCTGACGGCCATATTTCGATTTTACACTATGTCATCTTCCTGACGACCATATACCTATTTTACACTACATGATCTTCTATGATGATAACATATTAATAAAATCGAAATACGGTCGTCAGCAAGATAACATAGTGTAAAATCGAAATACGGTCGTCAGGAACTAGACTTGGTCAGCGTTAACGCTATGGGAGAAGACGACTTCTAAATATTATCCCTTTAGTTTGGTTGTGACAGACTCAAGAAAATATTTTTTCCTTGATGAATTATTAAGAAAAAAAATTGTTTGGTTCCGGTTACCCGACCCCAACTAGTTTTTTGACGCCGACCCTAAACTTCTTTTTACGCATTCGAGACAAATAATAATAAAATCACGAAAATCACGAAGTCTCGCAAGAAATAGTGGGTGCGGAAACTGCCATCAACTAAAATAGACACTCTAAAACTGTTTTTCCAATCTGTAATGGCTGTACATCTGATAGGAGAGAATAAACAACACAGAGACCATTTGGAAAACAATGGAAAACTTGAACTAGACACTCACACATGAAACAATATATAATATAATGAAAATAAAAAATATACCTAGCCCACCTATTTTAAACTTGAATGTAATCGGAACCACACAATTTTTTTACGCCTTAGCTGGCGAACATTTCGAAAAAAAAGACAGTTACACTGATTTTCGTTCGTAAATGCAATGGACTACATACCTTTTGCCACGTCTCTGAGTTGAATGTAAAACGATATTGTATTGGTTAAAATAGAGTATGACATCGTTGCTATCGACGGTTGCTGGTAATTAGCATATTGATATCAGCTAATGAAATAACCACATTCAGGCATTCGCAGACCCCCAAAGCAGGACGTATATAAACAGATCTTTTTAATAAGTCCCTGCCAAACATACACTCGTGAGTGAAACGTTATATCGCACAAATCGTAGCTAGGTTTGTTTGTTTGATTTGAAAGTAGAAGACAAAACCGACGATATGGTAAGTGTAGCTTAAAAGGGGACTATTATCTGTACTATTTCATCATTTTAAGAGTGATCGTGACTGACACTTGTTCAACCTTTCAGTAGTATTTACATTGAAATTCAATATATGATATATATCCCTGGGCAACCGTGTATTATCATTCCTCATACTCGTACTCCAAGAAGGTTATGTACACGTGAATTAAAATAATTTGTTGACCTGGTGTCAGAGAAGTTTTCACAAGTACCTGGAGTTCACACACAGGTACATTTTGTACAATGGGATGGTTCATCAATTAGCATTTTTATCGATGTATACAGAGCTATTTTTTTTATTTAAAAATTTTTACAAAGTCGGTGGCAAAGGGGTGTGGCGTTTGTTTTCTTTCCTATGAAAATGGATGTTTTATCAATGCTAAACATGCGTAAAACCCTTCTTTTTGTACCCCCCTTAGTCTAGGTAGACCGCAATTACAGTCTGTGTTAGATAGTCACATTGATAGATTTGTTCCGAAGATTCTGTTGTCAAAATCCTCCAAAGCTGATACTACATGTACACTGTAAAGTAAATGGAGTTTATATATATATATACTCATATACAAAGCCATTTATTTTATGGTTTAATGGGTGCCAATATAATTTATGGGAGAAAGTACATGGCTTTCATCAAATTTGCAAGTTGCTAACATACAAGAAGTTACGGTGAATAATACTCATATTGATGCATTCGTATTTTGTTGTCTGCCTGCTGTATTAATCAACAGCTGAGGAATGCCAACATAAAAAGAAGTAACTTTGTAAAATATTACCTCATAGGTGATCACCTTCTTTTTTTTGTATTTGTCACACAACTTGCGGGTATGTTAGTGTCACGGGATAAAAGTGTTCAAAACTACGGCTATTAATGTCACAGCAGGTGTTTGTATCATAAATCATCGGACGACCCTTTTTTACTCACATGGAACACATTATGAACATTTAGTGGAAATGATGTAAGATTAGAAGGATAGACATTGAAATATTAAAAGAAAATCTTTAGGATGTAGAATAATAACTATTATGAATTTATATTCAACTAGTAAATCAGCTGTGTTTGATTAAATTTACCACGCTGTAAGAAAGAAGAGTGTCGTTCAGTTTGACTCTACGGAACAACACAGGTTTTCCCCGGGTACCCCGGTTTCTTCCTGCATTAACACTGAACTTTCCTCCTGTTATTGGGCTGTTGGATGGTTAATAAATAAATAAATAAATAAATAAATAAATAAATAAATAAATAAATAAATACATAAAGAAAGAAAGAAAGAAAGAAAAAGATTGAATGCAATATCAACTGAATGGATTTTCAGTATGGTTTTGATAATTAATACATGGCAAAACACTAGCCACTTGAAATGTAGATTCTGATAGTCTAATCAGTAACAACGATTTGCGGCTTTATTATACACATCAATAGCTCCTGACACATACTTGTCGGTTGGTATTTGGTATTTGTTACTTGTCTTCTTTATCATAATGAGAAAACAACTTTGTTGTCTCCTAAGTTTTTTATTGAACATACATTCATAAAAATGCATGGTCTATTTTCCCTCCAGGCGATTGCAGGTTTCATAATATGTTTGATGCTAATACCCCTGAGCTCGGCCTTTAACCGGGTGTACAAAGGCCAAGCTTTCGTAGACAACTACGACGACCTTGACTGCTATAATTGTATCACCCAATGGGATACGATTGGTTTGGAATACATCAACTGTACACTTCGTGAATCGTGTCCGGAGAAGCTACGAGATATCGCAAACCAAGCACATGACCCTGATATAACAAGGCAATCTGGAACTTTCTTGAAGGTTAGAGCAGACTTGGGGAGGAAAGCCACTTATGAGATCGGCGTACTAGAATACCTTTGGGATGCGGATTATGAAGTGGTAAGTATAAACACAGGCAAGGGATATGTTATGATCATATCGTCAGATTCAATATCTCCTTTCTTTTTTTAAAAGTAATATAATAATGCGATTTTTTATCACTTTGCAATTATGATATATTGATTTCAACATTATATTGTTTGATCAGAGTATGTACTTATGGCTTATGTCAATTTGTACCAACGAAATAATACTGTATGTGCCCGTCTTTCTGTGTATAACGAAACGCCCTGTTATTGTTATAGTCTATAGTCTAGACATAGTTGAATTAACCAAACATACCAGTCCTTTTTTATCGTTCCGATTTGACCCTTTTTAGAGACTTAGTTTGCCTTCCCAAGTATTAGTATAGCGATTTCACATTCGAGTTCTTTAGATTTATAGTTATTATTCAACTTTTCATCATTTATAATTACAGGGCGATGGTGAAGGTGTTGATATGTTGGATGACTGCTTTCGGTGCTATGGTGACACTGCACTGCATCTATAGAGGACACGACCAGCGTGACTAATTATTGCGAAGTAAGTTCTTTACCTACAGACACAACAATTATGGCTATAATACGAGTTGACTATTATATTTAGGTGTATTTTACTTGTGAAGAAACCAGCAACATTACTATGACTAAGATAAATGAGTATTCGCATTACATACATTCTAGAACATACACTGACAGCTATTGACTTATATTAACGTACAATATTTGAATCTCACGTTCTCATAGAACTGCTATGACTTTAGTCGTTAGGATAGGCCCATTCCTTTGTCATGCCCATGGACTATTTTTCTCAAAAATCCTCTGCCAGATAACTGTTTTTCTTATACCCTAATTCTCAGTCGTATTCCGACATTGGTCTTTCACCGTCACGAATTCGAAGCGTACAAGATGATTTTTGAGGTCAAATTTACATGAATATACTACTTGATAGCGGCATTATTTCAATACGCATTTGACTGAAAACACGATTTTCATTTTATCAAAACTCTAGATCCATTAAACATGACTTGGATATGAACGATTGCCATAAGATAAGTTATATACCTTATATTATATGACAACATCAATTCATTGGGTTTTTTTGCAGGCTGAGGGTGGTTGCGCAGCTAGATTCCCCAAATACCAAGGACGGTTTTCATGGGCACCCGTGGGAGAGGTAACTGGCACTAGAGAGATGATATGTGCAAACATGGTGTTACCCGATGGTACAACAACCCATCAACACTGCTTTCTAGACTTCTAGACTTAGTCTAGTCTAGCGTGCTAATTAAACTGTGACCTGCTGGTACCAGAAAAACCACCAGGAAAAACGACACCAAGCATAGTTTAAATAGTTAATAGCCTTGTGTAAGATTTGTGCAATGATTTTACTGTTATCTGTATAACAACTAAATATAATAAATAGTCACGTATGCTTTCAGAAATGGCCAGATTAGAATGTGAATATACGTGTCTGTGTGTAGTTGTGTATGGGCGTGTCTGCATAACCATTTGTACATGAATATAAATGTCTATACAAATGTATATGTGAGGGGAATAGAGTTATGCATGTGCCACTTAAATAAGTTCAATTGAACACCATTGACTAATAATACCCATACCGTACAAATGATGAAATTTGACTGCGATCACAACACACTGTCGAGAGGCTCTCCGCCGATCGTAACAGCTGTTGTTGACAGGCCAAAGGATGTTCTCGTTTTGTTGATACAACGTTTTCCTAAGAGTATTTCATGGGAGTTTCCCTAAAAAAAATCCGTACCACACAATTCCTAAGTGGTTTACTGCCAAGCACAAGTGACTGACTGACTGACTGACTACGGTAATGTGCCATTAAAATAGCCGCGTTGAGCATTGTTCCAGGCTTTCCATTTCTCGAAATTTTCGTGTCATATCTTATTTTTTCTCGAAAATATGTCGTATTGCGGACTGAGGGCCCAAAGTTCTGTTGATGACCTTCAGCAGAGGAAGTCTCCTAAATTGTGTTCATCCTATGTTGATAAGATTTATTTTACATTTGGTGTTGACGTAACTAAAGATTAGACAGATGTTCATCCTCGACATTTATGTTATTAATTATTTATCATCATCATCATCATCATCATCATCATCATCATCATCATCATCATCATCATCATCATCATCATCATCATCATCATCATCATCATCATCATCATCATCATTTATTTATTTATTTATTTATTTATTTATTTATTTATTTATTTATTTATTTATTTATTTATCTACTTACTTACTTACTTATTTGTTTATTTATTTATTTATTTATTTATTTATTTATCTACTTACTTACTTACTTATTTGTTTATTTATTTGTTTATTACCCATTTGTTACAGCATTGAAAAAGAAGAAATATTTTACATTCTTAGGTAAAAGGATAAATTGAGAACAGAAAATAGCAAAGCTATAGTAGCTAGTCTTGCTGCTAGACGTTCGGGCTTTCTTTCGATACTATAAGCGAACATGACAGTTCGAATTTCACTCTTTCATATAAATTACTTCACAAATGTAACGTTTTTTCAAAGGGTCAGTGAAACCCCTAAATTTGCGTCTTAATAATTCTAGAACTTGTGAGTTTACCAAACAGAATGGGGTGGACTGACAGAGTAATTGAAGGACAGGTCTTTTTAACTTTTGGATACATGTTTCCATTCCCACCACCGGCCGATCGATCGGCACTGAGAAGAGCATAGGTGTGTCCACTTGAAAGTTATTTATATTGATCACACAGACCGGCAATCTTTGCAATATTAGCTTAATGTGGTCATTAGCTTTATAACTCTCCATGAACTGACCATCTCATAGGTTGTTGAATTAATTTGATAAAAACATCTAATTTTGTGATACTAGTGATTCTAGTGATACTAGTAATGTATATCGTTTCAAATTTACCCGTTCTTCTTCTCGGCATTTTCACAACATGACAGTTCGAGTTTCAGTTCGTCATATAAATTTACTTCTCATATGTAACGTTTACTAAACAGTTCACCAAGTGAACGGGATTGACCGATCATATGCTTTTCAAGGACAGGCTTGATAACTTGCGGGTATGTGTTTCTATTCCTATGGCCTGCCATGGGTCGGCACTGAGTAGAGCAGACTTGCAAAGTTGTTATTATTAGAAGACCATATGGCCCATTGGACCCTTCAGCTATCATATCAGCTTCAATTGTCGCTATCTGCAATACAATTCTATGCATCGCTAAGGAGTCAGATGGAACACAGTCTCGCGACCGCGCTTGCATTTGTCGACACCTACACTTCTGGTCGCCTATGTCAATACACGTGAATGTTTCTTCCAAACAGTTTAATTTGTAACAAATAAGATAAACGCAAGTTTTAAGCTCATATAATTATGGAGGTGGGAAATTTAAATATGCACAGTATCTTTCCAGAGCAAAATTACAAGAGATGTCTACAAGTTGAAAATGGGAAAGAAACATTCCTGTGTATTAGCATAGCCGACCGGAAGTGTAGTTGTCGACATTAGAACGCGTTGTCGCGCGACTTCGTTCCATTTGACTCCACAGTGATGTGTAGAATTGTATTGCAGATAGCGAGAATTGCAAGATCACAGAAACCCATATCTTTGACATGCTTGCTTAATGTGGTCATTGTCCATCTCATAAGTTATTGTATTAATGTGATAAACCAATGCAATGTTGTTCATATTTGGCAGATGGTGGTGCTCTGATCCGTTCAGTCAGTCATTGGAATGCCCGCCAAGCATTTTTGATGTTAGTATATGTATATTACATCATATATAAGTTACTCGTTTGGTACAATTACCTTATATAGTCATGGACTAATAATGTACCGAGACCACTAGCGCACCATGGGAATTGTTCAATCACATCGAAATCTACGGCTCTCCAGTCTACTTCCCAGATCGAGATCCAGTCCTCCATCGGGTTCTTTTTTGAACTTTATTGAATTTAAACATTGCATTAAAAAAAAAGTGTTTACATTACACAGTTTCTGTTCTTAGACAGTGAAGTCAGGGTGTCTTCCGTATGATTGGTTCAAAGTTAAAAGATGAAGTCGTATACATTGTTAACTCGTTAGTGGAATTCTGAACCATGTTAAAACAAGGATACAAATGAACAGGTGAATACTAATCTCTTGTTGAGACACCAAAGTCATATGCTTTCATTAATCTACTTGGCGACAATGCAGTGAGATTAATTTACACTCAAATGATCACAATAGCGACGCCTAGTTTTCTTCATCAGTAAAACAAGCAAAGCTTCGGTTGATACTATATTTAGAATTTAATATATTCTAGAAAAATGGGACGAAATTGCAAAAATACTAAATATCGCAATATCGGTCCATGCCACAATTAATGCACACAAATGGACTGAGGGTTACATAATTCGAACCAGGTTCGATACCTTTTATGGCAGTGCTCATTAGATATTCAAAATTGAGGTACACTTTTGCAGTCAGAGCGATCACCACACAATGATTGTGTATTGTATGAAAATTCAACTTGTTCTGGTCGATGGCGGCGCTGATCACAGGGCCAGGGTCCTTCCCATAAAATACAAATTCATTATGTTTTCGTTACCGTGTTATGTGTACAGCTACATAGACAAGTTTACCTTCAGATGATTCAATACACCTCGTGGTGTACAGTATTGAAAGTATGCCATTCTATCTAACAAAACAGTTTCAAAATATGATCCACTTGTAGCTAACTAACTAAAATGTCAATCTCTTCATCACATTGTCGATTGAGATACATTTTGTCGTTAACCATTTTCTTCCAAAAGTTCTTGAATTTTTCCACCATTCATTCTGAGTTTGCAAATGTCTTTAACAAGTTGTCGGAGATATATAAGAGAAGTGAACAGCCATAATATTTTCAGTCAAAAATCGAGAACTTATTTTCGGAACACCAATTATGTTAAAACAATAGAAGATGCCATGGTATACGCGATTACGTTTTCAGTTGGTCTCTGGCAATGTTTCAATTTCTTTAATTGGTGGATTGTTCTTCTTTATGTAATGTTTCAGGAAATGTTTTGCTGCATTGACTCCTCGCTGGAAATAAAACAAAAATGTATATCTAAACTTAACTTATCAATGACGAATTGTTTGCCTTGAAAAGTTTGAACATAACTAAATAAAAGGACAAATTTCAAGTAGGTCCCAAAAGAGCATTTGTCTTTATAAGTAGTTTCGTTGTTTTTATCGGTTGGTTTCAAGGGAAAATTTCCCAGTTTTAGTGGACAATAAAAGAATATCTTATCTTGTCTTGTCTTGTCTTGTCTTGTCTTGTCTTGTCTTGTCTTGTCTTGTCTTGTCGTGTCGTGTCGTGTCGTGTCGTGTCGTGTCTCGCCTCGCCTCGTCTCGTCTTATCTTATCATATCAAAGCACAGACGTCTTGCGACAACTAATACATACATGCTTATTTGCTTTTTTAGGTAGGTCGGGATTGCTTTCGCCAAAACGTATGTCAGGCTAAGCCGTTTCTAAGGTACAGAACCCACGGTTGTGGTTATTGAAAAGAAGCTCTAAGCTATCCTTACAGTGAAGTTATGCAACGACAGTATCCATGTCATCCCTACGTTACTTCATATAGTGTTTTTGTACTTGATGAGTCGCATTCGCACACTTCAGTTGTTTTCACCCATTGCCCACAATGCAATGCAATCACTTCATAATCTGTTACGAATGCTACATATGAAATGCTTACCTGTATAGCAAATACTTTGTCCTCAGATTCCATTTCGAAGTCAAGTGCACTAAGGTAATCGACATCTACCGCGATTGTACGATCGACATCGCGTTCCTAAAACAAATCCATAAAAATGGTCGATATCCAAATAAAGTCGTGTAAATGAAACATTGTTGTGTTGTTATTGCTCAATCGGGTTTCCTATTCCAGCAATATTTCCGAAAGGCTTTAGCTATTTTAGTAAATTCAATATTACTCTGAATTAGGCAAAAGTTACGGTAGCTGGAATGTATGCAGAAATAATTCAGCCAATGTGTGACGATGTTTTAGACTAAGTTTTGTTCAGCTCAGCAATACAATTGGTTAAAGTCTATGTGAAATAACTGAACAGGCAGATATTGGCTCTCATTGAATGACGAATTCTGTTATGTCGCTAGAGATCGTTTATAAAAGTTTAAAAAAATATATACTGACCGTGACGTAAAGCCTTTTCAGGTTGACTAAGACAGTTTCTCGTAAAAGGGACAGAAATTCACCAATATTACTGATTTCTTTACGCTCGTACCCTACGAATTGGCTTTCTAGGTCGATCCCTCTCCGTTCAGCAAATCTCATCAATTCGTTAAAAGTAATCTAAGACCGAAATAACACAGATTTAGTCCAAAATTCCAAAATTGAAATGTTATCAATATAATCTTGGTTATATGATGTTGAACACTATGGCTACATACAAGTAGAAAGTAACACGTTCGATCCTGTCTAAATATTGAATAGATACTTTCCATTTGTGATATATAAGCTATACCATTACTGAATCGAAATAAGCCCGACAATGCAACCAGCGTCATGTCGGTAACATTGCTGATACTCTGGACAGTTTCAGAGTTGTTCATCTGGTATAGTTTCTGTGTAAATTTGTAAAAACTAGTAGTATTCAATGTCTGACAGGGACTTAGCATGATGTCAATTTCGTTACAAGTATAACGTTAGTAACTTTATAAACTCTTTCAACTACCTCATACCTTACTAGTATATCTTTGTATCGTGAAAAGCCAAATAACACACATTCCTTACGACTATGGAGACAATTTTTCTCTTGTAGCCGATTTATTTCTTACCTTTCCGTTCTTATCAGTGTCTAATTGTTCAAAAACCTCTCCAATCTGGCAATCGACTCCAAATAGTGTTTTGGCGTGGTCTTCAGTAAAATCTCTACTCTATGTAAAGAAATGTATTCCACAGTATCAATGCCATAAAAGGGTCGAAACGAAAACGGAGCATGCCATCAACTATAACATTTCAATATTCCGGAATTGTTGAAAATGTACTTTACGTCTAAACACGCTGATTCGAAATATTTGCTGTGGTTGTTATTTGCAAATTCAAAGACATGCATTTTACATATAAACTAATTTGACCCTTGACATGCAGTACACATGTACCTTTACCTTATTTATGGCATCACTCAGCTCCTCCTTATCTATCGTACAATTCTTATCCAAGTCGCAGTTTGCCAGTGCTGTTATGAATGTACTCATTGCTTCGGAGACAAGCTTGTGCTCTGCGTCGATAACATCCTTTGCATGTTCTTCGTCTCCTCGTTTCCTAAATGAAAACATGAATATGTCATTGAAATTTATTATTTCAAAATCTTATGATTCTCAAATAATTTGTATCGAAAATACTAAGAATGAAAGGTAATGTTAAAAAAAATTCAGACATAAACTTTTAGTGATTTACCTGGCTAACGTGGTATCTGGTCGTGCACATTGTTCAAGACCGTTGTCAAATATGACACCTTCATATACTTCCGGTTCTCTCTCAGAACACTGTCTCCCATTAATATAAAACAAGCATCAACATAAATTTATTATGTAATTTATTATTTTTCATATTAACTTGTTGCAAATCAAAGCGCCACAGCATTGTACGCCTTTGTTGTATTGTGATATTTATACCCTCTCCAGGAAGACGTTTGGACTTGTAGTGTGTTGCAATCGTAACAACTGTTCTCATCCACATTCAAACAAATTGTGATATTCGTTATAATATCCAGAAGTCGTGCTACGCTTACAAACCGACGTCCGTTGTCATTGGTAACGCGGTACAACTGTTTTTGGTCGGGATTCAAAATGGGTAATTTTTGACACTGAATCAAAACCATTTGATGATTTGTAATGACTGTCATGCAGTAATTAAACTTAATATCCAGGAATAAAAGCTCAATATTGACATTTCCAAAGCAAGGCTGAGATCATTATGAGTAAAACTATATATACTATACCAGTAAGATTCCAAGTGTTTTCTCATTGAATTCACCAAAACGTTCTTTATTTTTCCATAATCGGTGTATTTGCCTTAAAGGCTGCATTCGGACCAGGAAACAGTCTTCTGGTTTTAAAGATAACCACCAACCTACACCAACGATAGTAATACAATTACATGTATATTACTAGCTGTATAAAAGGCTTTGATTTGGTGCAATGCGTTAGTTATTGACTGGTCGTAATTAATGGCACAATGTGATATAGAAGTGCTATATGTAGGTTAGGACAGTGTGGGGTGGAGTGGTTTGTGATACGGTAGAGTATGGATAACACAGATCTGGAATATGTATACTGCTACCTACATACTTACCGTCATAGCAATGAATTGGATAGTTGACAAGTACACCGCCATCTACGTACACATCCTGATCGTACGTGACTGCCTCATAATAACCTGGAGGAGGTAGAGATAAAAGATTTAGGCCAAGAAGTTGGTCTAAGTCTAAGATCTTGGCATGACTACTTGAAGTAAAATTGGCTTCTCAAATTCAATTGGATTTACATATTTTCACATATTGTGTTTCCTCATTAGATATGTGACAAATTGTCATGTCCTTGAGTGTACCAGCGAGGAAACTTAGACTTGGCCAGCTCTCCTTTATACATGATGGAGCTATGATTGGAATAACATACCATACTGAGTCTCATTAAAATCTATCAACAGTAAAACTAAATTCAAGAATGTTCTTAGAAGGTATATGTATAAGCTCTTATTGCTAATTCTCTATATTAGACAGCCGGTGTTTCATTCTCATTGCCGCTAGTTGATATTAAATTCGTTTGATTGATCTCAGATTTGATTGACTTGAAAGAATATCTGGCTTAATGTACTCGAGTTTAGTTTAGTTTTTATATTTGTTTTCAAATTGATGTGTTGATTTTTATTCATACATCTGTAACAAAATAGAAAACGAGTACTCCTTTACACTGACATTCAATTCAGGCAATCCATGCTACTCAGATCAATGCAATGCAAGTTTAGTGATTTGTTATTTTCTTACCTGGTATGGACATAGACATTCTGACAGCTAGTCTTATTGGCATGTTAGGCGTGGTTTTCACGTGACAAAATTCAGCGTTCATCTGGTTGACGTTACACACGACGATACACAGCTCCTTACCATAACGACAAAAAAGCTGAAAATATCCAACACACTAAAATTAGCTTCACACATGAACTTAAAAAATGGAAAAGAAATGAGGGTCTCATATATTTCAACAAGAAATATATTTTGTTTTTCCAATCAGTTATTTATTCAGAATGTTGAAATGTAATACCTATACCTGCTACTGCGCCATCTGGTGGCAGCAAGTAAACAAGGCTAGACGTTCGCGTTGAGCGTTTTCATAAATGCTATAGTATTTGCAGGTTAAAACAATTCCCCCAGAATACCTATAACATGTTACATAATACATGTATATCCATAACGTATGGAATTTCTTATGAATTTCTTATAAGATATCTACATAATGGTATAGACTGAGTTTTGCTTAATTCCCCTCACCTCCCTCAAGTCCCCACCTCCCTCAAACCCACCACCTCCCTTAAGACCCCCACTGTGGTTAAGTTAAGCTACTTCTGATATTGAGTGTATATTATGACATAAGGCTTACCACGTTGCCCCCGACAATCGATCGATGTGACCTGGTTTTAGTATGTGTCAAAGTGATTAGTATTTTAGCTTTTTGATGAGGACATTTTCAAGATCAAGATTTTGAAGATACTGAAAAAAAAAGTCATCTGAATCGTAATATTGGCATGGAAACAAGAATTGTTACCTCAAATGTGCGCAATAAAGTGAAAAAAGTAAAACATGCATGCAAATAGGCTTCACCAGTTACGATTTGAACATTTATCATGACGTCATTTCCGCTTTAACTTCGCAAGACACTTTATATTTGGAAATAACTAAAATTAATTACTTCTTTAAAAGTGATGTCACAATTTCCTGTTTTTGCTTCCAACTTCTCACCGAACCATTCCAACAATTTTTTTCCCGGATTCCAACCATAATGTCGTAAAAGATTGGGGATAAAACTAAAGATGCCACAGGAATGATCTGTAAAACGGGAATCATAAATCATTAAATGTTGACGGGTATGTACTTTGCACCGAATTAATCTGGAAGACAATTAACGTTGAATGCACCTAGAAATATAACGTTTAGACTACACCTTTTTCCTCTGGTACTTTGTAGACATGAAACCCATTCTCGATTCAAATCAAGGATAATGAGGGTCACCATATGAAGTTTTAAAAATAGATGCCATTTTTAAATCCAATATGGCCACCGAATACTGTCACCGTGATAACTATATGGGAAAATCAAAGATGGATGATTTCCTTGAAAATTACAGTCGATAAACAGCTCTTTTATTATTTGAAAAAGAACAGATTTTGAAACATACTTTCATATAGAGAAATTTGGAGCGATTTTAAGAACTTCACATTGATCGAGTGATTAATACGTGAATCCCTTTGTATTATAGTATAGTGTTATATATAGTATAGTGTTTGGAAAACCAGAAAGCGACACAGAATTGATGATCACCGTGGTTTGTAAATTATGTATTTATGGCATAAATATAATGATTTGATTATTCTTTCTCTGTTACAGTAATTTTCCAATAGATTTATTTACTCTGTGCTGCATAACCACCTGTCTTTCCCCTTTGTAAACATTTTTTAAGAAAGACAAAAATATCGGTCAGCCATTCAAAAAAACTTACCTGATGAAATGGGTATTAGCTCTTCGTTCATCATTTGCGCTACTTGACATGGTGAATACTCTACAGCCAACAGACATGCTATCATCGCACCTACACTTGTACCGCCAAAACGTTTAAAGTTTTGCCACATCCCAACGTCCATCAGGACCTGTACAAGTACATGTAATACTAACTTCTGTTGTTGCAGTACAGTGGTATAATAATCTAGATTTCAACATGCATTACTTGTAACTGGGGCACTTTATCCACAGAAAATTTCCTTACTACTTAAATGCCATGTTACATGTGTGATCGCAAGTTGGCGACTGCTCCTCGATCTTAAACTTGGTGGCAGCATAATGATTTCGGGCAGGTAAGCTAATCACGTGATCATGACGACAGATATTCTGTTTTGGGTGAGTAAGTTTTCAGTGAGATACTCAAAATGGAAGACGACAATACACATGGTAATTAATAACCTCGCGCTAATCCCCGTTTTTCACATTCGCCGTGTGCTTGGTATTGGGTGATGCTGATTTTATGGTGGTATTCAAGTTGTATTGTGTTATGTGTACAGTTACACACATACATTTATCTACATATGATTTCATATACTTCAGGGTGTACGATATTGACATTTAGTCACTATATTTATCAGTTGGAGATAAAGAAACTTTCAGTATGCATTTAATCATGACGAGAAGTACGTTAAACAATACCACTCAAACTACTTCAATCCTTATCCTTAAAAAATGGCCGGAGAAAAAAAAAAATACATTTCCAATTTATCGTCAGAGATTGCCTGGATTGTTTGTTCATACCTTACTTACTCCAGCATAAGCAATTCCTTTTATACCCCCGCCTTCTAAAATAAGATTTTCAAACGGATACTCATACTTCGTCAAGTCTCGGTCTTCTTCGGAAATCAACGTGTCCTTTTCAAGAATCCTTTCCATTGCGATGTCTGTGGTCATGTGATTCCCCATGCTAAAACTAATCCCAACGACACAAAAAATGGAGTAAATGGCTGATAATTTATTTCTCCAAAATAATTGCTTTCAAATCTCAGGTTTGAAACTAGGTTTTGTCGTCCGTTCGTTCGGATGTTCTAATCAAACGAGCTAAGAACAATAACTAAAAAGTTAATGTGATCGTTGTATTAGTTTACTTCATCCTCTAAATATATTTTTAAACTGATACTTTGCTGTCGTCAAATTTTGAATCTGAAAAGTCTACGTTTTTTGTACAAACGTCCGGTCTATAGATGTCAAATGATATCCCAGTTCAAGTTTAACTTTTTGAGTTTCTTTGCCAAACATCTTCTAATAATGGCAGTTTCATATAAACATGATAGCGATACTGTTTGATTCTCGTGATGAAACTTTTAATGTGTGTAAAGATACTATGACGTAATTCATTTTAATTTTTTAATGGCGGTCTTTCAAAACAAAACGCTATCCATAGGTTCAACATGAACTACACTCAAAATGGAAAACTCTAACTGTTGAAAGGTATATAAGCCTTGTGTAGCATGCGTACATTATAGTATATGGTATTGAAAGTGTATCAGATGAAAAATAACGACTACTAGTACTTCCCTTGTCTTGATGTAAGTTTACATAACAATTGCCCTAACGGATACCATTGGGAGAATGTAGTACTTTTTCTATAGGTATCTTTGACAAGGATAAATGATCAATGATCGATTCTAAATCAAAACTTTACAATCGCCGATTGCTAGAAGATTAATGGTAAAACCCTTATTGAAATAACATCGCTAATATTATGTTAAAGTTCATGGGCCACTTTTATCGATTTGTCTAACACTGCTTCAGTAAAATAGATTTTGCTCTCTCGATTTTAAAACAAAATTTTAAGTATAAGAATATTTCGTATCTTACCCAGCTTCACTGCAGCTTAGTATATCAATACTTGGTTACAGCCAAAATAATAGCTGTCAAACGTCTGGACAAGGCTATACGAATGAATGGGTGAAAGTGAACATGTAATTTCTAATTTTACTCCTATTCCAAGTTTAGAATGCATAAATGAGGTTATCTCACAATACACGGGGACAGAAGTGTTTCCTGTACACATTCTATCCGTTAGTAGTTAATAATAAATGTATTTTTGTGAGTAAACTCATAACGTGATTCCTAGCTTCCGTTTAAAAGTGACACGCCTTTCCTGTAAATGATACGTAACAAAATACTAGAAGCCTACGCCCGAGATGGTTGTAGCCTGGATGTTAGATTGTGTTTCACGGTTGTTTCATTGTTGTTAAATTGCCATGCTATAATTATGCTATGTGTGAACGAAACTTGAAAATTTACCGGCTTTGATTTGCGAGATTGTTGTTATTTCGTAGATTATTTGAATTTTACCGCTATTCAAAGTAAGAAATCTAAATATATGTAGTGGAGCTGTTAATTATAGAATGAAAATGACGAATTGTGTTTGTATTTATTCAACTGTTATTGGAAATGTACAGTGAACTCAAGAAAAGTCCAAATCCAAAGGAATCGTTTGTACAAGTCCACAGATTGACATGCGCCCTCAACTTACTGTAAAAATTATGTCTGGTGATTATGGATAATGAAATGCATAGCCCGGGGCAGTACAGCTCGGTTTCAACAGAATAATCTCCCGACTTTGTCAGTCAATTTCGTTACTTAGCGACTAAGTTTACTAGACTTGTTCAACGTTATTACCAGCAAGTGAAGAATGCTTTAGGGATTCAGTCGTCAAACAGGAGACTCAAGTTGTAAGTGTGGATGGAACTAATATGGCTTATCTGTATCCAGGCTTCTAAACCATTGGATGTTAGCTGATAGCGTGGCACGGATATCGTATGTTTCAGACTACAGATGGATTATTTCTAATGACGTCATTTTGCATCATTAACGGAAAGGACGCAAAAACAGAAAAACAAAAACGTGTGTTCGGAACTTATTTATAAAATATTGCATAATATTAAAATAGTTGGGCTTCTTGACGAAATGCACACAATCCTCCAAAGTGATTTGAGATAAGGTTTACTGCTACTTTAATAATCATTTCGAAATGTTCAGGAACGATGTTCCACTTACGTGTGACTGATATTTGAATAACTACTGTAAAAGTATTTCCCGTAGTAAAACTGGGCGGAATTTCATATTATGGTTACGTGTTGGTCATGCAAATAAAACTCATTCGTCTTTCGGAAAGAGGGCGCAATTTCACTGACCTGTCTGTCCTGTATGGTCAACGATCGAAGGTTTTCGTCATGCTTCATTGCCCCAACCGCCACAATGAATAAACAAATGCTTGGAACCATTTGAAACATCGACCAAGACACAGTGCGCCGAAGGAAAATTTTGCAAGGTAAGTTTTGACCCTAGCCCCTCCTCCGAGTCATCCTGCCTATCCCCCATGCCCAGTATCGAGTATGTTAAGAGTAGTGTGTCTATCTTTTGTGCAAAGAAATGTCACAACCAAAAAGAGCAAGATTGTTTTTAATATTCCACATACTATACACGTCATGTGGTTCTTTGACTAAATACACGTACGTAGGCTACTGTACTGTACCGTGACTACTGGTGTGTGTACCAAATTTGCCAGTGACACAAGCTACTTACTGACTACACTACATATTTGGCAAAAAGGTTGCTAGGGCCATTACCTAGACAATGCCTACAATAGTCGAAATACCGGTCT